>NC_090941.1:57246587-57456587 GCF_040938575.1 Ambystoma mexicanum
GAATGACATGTTTGGTCCCTCACTACATTTGTAGCTGCAAAGGTGGCCAGGCTCGGTATACACAGTTACACAAATGGCTTATTCATTTATTTATTTCTTTATTTATTGGCCATTTGTTAAGCACTTATACAATTAGCACAAACTGTTTCAAAGCGCCCTCAACGTGTCCAGAATCAGGTGTGGTCGGCTATCACAGATGAAATAATATGTATGGCCAGCTGCTCACTGAGTATTAAAGGTTGTGCTCCTATTCTCAGTAATAGGAATCTCCAGCCACCATAGACCCATAACTTGAGGACCATTTGCAGTAACAGATATCCTCAGAAACTGGCATGGAGAGTTGCAGGTTTGGACTGGCTAGTCCTGCTCTGGTTCACCATACTCTGCATATAACTACAATTACTTCGATGTAATGCAGAATGTGCCACCCCCATCACTAACAGCTTTTTCTTGAGTGGCATCTGGAGACAGACGCCTTTGACTATCATGTTGTACTGAGTCTGTGCAGTGCCCACATGACTGAGCTCCAGTCGAGCTCAATGCATTTAATTCAACACCACCTACCCACAATTCCTCTGACCAAAACAATTGAGGAAAATGGTGCTTGGAAGAAGATATGTATCCAGGTCTGCAGAGCCAGCCTGCCAGTCATCAGCAGGCAGCCATGCACAAGTGACGGCCTACAGATGCTGAACAACACAGGAAAAGCAGTGCAGGCGTGTCATAGATTATACATGCCGTTGTCGCTTCGTGGGCTAGAGCAGTGGTAGAGCCGGTTTCACTCTTCTCCCACTTGAAACTCATGCTTGCAATGCCTGAGGGAAGAGTCACATCGGAAACGGGGTGCATTGAGAGGGGCAGAGCGGATGAACTGCAAATGCAATGAATGCCCTGCTTGAGAGTAGACATACGTTCAGATGAAGATCAGAGATAGAGCTGAACAAATGATTAGCATTTTACAAGTACAACATGCCATTACCCTAAGCAACAGGCCACCTTTACCTCTTAGGCCGCCTTTTACCTATCTATCCCAGAGTTTCCCTTTCATCTCTACCTCTCTTTTTCTCGCATTTGCCACTGCTACTGTCTTCCCTGCACCTTGTTTCTCCCTTTCATATACTCTCGCCTAATCGCGTTATCTCAACTCCATATGTACCTTTCACCCAAATACGTACCTCTGCCCTTCTCACAGATCGATCGCTACAATGTCACCTCATATTTTCGCTTTGTCTCTCCTCCCCATACCTATCCCTGACCTAGACTTCTACCGCTGTCGTCCTCCATCTCTTCAAGTCTACTTCTTACATCCGCTCCCACCTCTGCCCTTCAAACATCTCATGTGTTCCATTTCCTCTTCTTTGTTACTTTATTTGGGCACTACGCCCTAAAAGCATACACATGCAGTTCAACATCATTAAAAGTTAAAAACACAAGATATCACCGAACAATTACTACAACGCTTACTTAACAGTCAAGAAATATGTTACAATAATAAAGCCTGACCTCAAATATCTCCTGCTTGTCATCAAATGTGTCAACGCAACTAAGATCAGGTGCAATTAAAACCAGCAAACTCTACAAGCATTTTAGTGATAAGATCCCAAGATTGCAAGTATACATTTCAACACTTGTAAGAATATAAAGTGCACAGTGAGGTATACTAAATACAGGAAACGGTAAGGTAATGCCTGCCAATCTGCGCTACCCCAACCAGCCAGTAATCTGAGGTTGGTTTGGTACCAAAAAGTTTTCACAATACCACACTCTCGTAGGTTATACAATAAGTATTTTTAATTGATAAAAGTAAAGAAACACTACACGCCAACACGTGTTTCAGCCCTCTCTGGGCCGTCCTCAGGGCGTATGCACATAACAAATTAAGTGTAACTGTTCAATAAACATGTCGAAATACATTTATCAAATGTAGGACCAGAGTGATGAAACAGCCATAATTACAATATTCAGTAGAATTACAGTTATTTGCATAGATCATGAATTCAATTTAATAAGGTGGGAGACAAAAAGAAAGAGTGTAGGGAGAGAGAGGAGAGGAAGAGAAAACAAAGCGTTAAAATTAAGATTGAGCATTATTATTAATGATTGTACTTTGAAAATTAGTTTGTGCTAACAACCTATAATTACTAAGTTGCCACATACTATGCACTGGATTGAATTAAAGAATATTATTCTAATTCGGTCAGGTCGTTACACCAAAGAGACAGCAAAAGGTCAAATGGTATCCTGTACCTTAATATGGTTCGCATTGCCCGATAAGTCACCTCTGTAGGGTCGGTTAGTTCGAGTCGGGAGATGGCTGCAGTAAATATACATATAAGCATATTTAACATTCTATAGGATACTAAGAGTTCCAATAGATAATTTAATCTAATGAGTGTACTCAAGCAAGTATCAACTTGTAATATTAAAGGTTGCTTACCACTGGTAACAGTGCTGGAGAGCGTAAATGCGGAACAGGCAGTGTGCTACTGCAAGTCTAATATCCGTAGAATACGAGCGTCATCTATTCCAAAAGGAAAGGGGGATATTATTATGGGAAGCTGGTAGTACTAGTTGGTCGTGATAAACCCATATCTCTTAACCAAGACAAAAACAAAAACAAATATAGAGCGCTTACCATAACACGCCTGAATGCGTTCCTGCACGGTAGTTTCTGCCGGCAGGCAGTGGTTCTCTGAGCAAAGTAAGGGTGTGGCTGGTCAAGCCAATAGCTTGTGCTGCTTTTGCTAAAGAAGAGTACGGTCATGTGACCGGACTGAATTCCTGTTGCTTAGTAACTAAGTGAAGGAAAGCTTGGTGATCTGAACTACACGTAAGTGTAATCATTCTGTTTGTAAATCATTCAAAGAGAGCTTGAGCTTTTATGATTAAGCTAACGTTAACATATACGACAAGAGGTTACTAAACTACAATTACCAGTGTCAGTCGTGTACTTCGCTAATGTGCTGCTTGTACTAAAGGAAAGTGTGATCATGTGTCCGGGCTGAATCTCTGTTGCTAAGTAACTGAAGGCAAGAATGCTTAGTGAGCGGGACTGCACTTGGGTGCGGTTATTCTGTATAAAACTCATTCACAGAGAGTCTGAACTTAAACGGTATTAGAAAATGTTGACATATGCTGCAATGTGCGCTGACAACGTTATGGAGCTATAATTGTCTATATAGTCATATGGTTAGCTATAATACCGTTTAAGTTCAGACTCTCTGTGAATGAGTTTTATACAGAATAACCGCACCCAAGTGCAGTCCCGCTCACTAAGCATTCTTGCCTTCAGTTACTTAGCAACAGAGATTCAGCCCGGACACATGATCACACTTTCCTTTAGTACAAGCAGCACATTAGCGAAGTACACGACTGACACTGGTAATTGTAGTTTAGTAACCTCTTGTCGTATATGTTAACGTTAGCTTAATCATAAAAGCTCAAGCTCTCTTTGAATGATTTACAAACAGAATGATTACACTTACGTGTAGTTCAGATCACCAAGCTTTCCTTCACTTAGTTACTAAGCAACAGGAATTCAGTCCGGTCACATGACCGTACTCTTCTTTAGCAAAAGCAGCACAAGCTATTGGCTTGACCAGCCACACCCTTACTTTGCTCAGAGAACCACTGCCTGCCGGCAGAAACTACCGTGCAGGAACGCATTCAGGCGTGTTATGGTAAGCGCTCTATATTTGTTTTTGTTTTTGTCTTGGTTAAGAGATATGGGTTTATCACGACCAACTAGTACTACCAGCTTCCCATAATAATATCCCCCTTTCCTTTTGGAATAGATGACGCTCGTATTCTACGGATATTAGACTTGCAGTAGCACACTGCCTGTTCCGCATTTACGCTCTCCAGCACTGTTACCAGTGGTAAGCAACCTTTAATATTACAAGTTGATACTTGCTTGAGTACACTCATTAGATTAAATTATCTATTGGAACTCTTAGTATCCTATAGAATGTTAAATATGCTTATATGTATATTTACTGCAGCCATCTCCCGACTCGAACTAACCGACCCTACAGAGGTGACTTATCGGGCAATGCGAACCATATTAAGGTACAGCATACCATTTGACCTTTTGCTGTCTCTTTGGTGTAACGACCTGACCGAATTAGAATAATATTCTTTAATTCAATCCAGTGCATAGTATGTGGCAACTTAGTAATTATAGGTTGTTAGCACAAACTAATTTTCAAAGTACAATCATTAATAATAATGCTCAATCTTAATTTTAACGCTTTGTTTTCTCTTCCTCTCCTCTCTCTCCCTACACTCTTTCTTTTTGTCTCCCACCTTATTAAATTGAATTCATGATCTATGCAAATAACTGTAATTCTACTGAATATTGTAATTATGGCTGTTTCATCACTCTGGTCCTACATTTGATAAATGTATTTCGACATGTTTATTGAACAGTTACACTTAATTTGTTATGTGCATACGCCCTGAGGACGGCCCAGAGAGGGCTGAAACACGTGTTGGCGTGTAGTGTTTCTTTACTTTTATCAATTAAAAATACTTATTGTATAACCTACGAGAGTGTGGTATTGTGAAAACTTTTTGGTACCAAACCAACCTCAGATTACTGGCTGGTTGGGGTAGCGCAGATTGGCAGGCATTACCTTACCGTTTGTTTATTGTATAGAAGGGGTGCCGAGAAGTTACCCTTCTACGCTCTGCTACTGCTGCTAAGGACCCCCCCTTACATCATAATAACTCTCTGAGTGAACTAATAATAATGTGTGCGCAACTACCCACATAAGGGCCTACTTCTCGGTTTCTTCACTTTATACTAAATACAGGATTAACAAATACATTAACAAATATGGATCAATTAAACATTAAGAGCATTCAATTCATAACAAATCATCACTAGAAGAGTCAGATTCACAGGACTATAAAACATGTCAAATTACAACTGGCAGTACCACTCTGCGTGGCAATTTATCCAACCTTAGCCCGTCTGTGACTCCATGCTCTGCAGAGGTAATTCGACACTGAATGGACTGCCAGACTGCCCTGTGGTTGACAACAGAGTGTCATAGTTTGGGCTGTTCTCACCGACCTCATTAGGAATAAAGGTTTCAAAAAGGATTTCCTCCAGCTTAGATATTAAGGGCAAATCAACATGAAATGAATCGTGCTCTCAGCCTGTTTGTCACGGAAGGGGCAGGCATCATTTACCATAGAATCCCATTTGTTGCAGAGTTTTCCCACAGGTAAAATGCCTAGAAGCAGCTTGGTATAAAGCAGTCTTATCGCATTGGGAAAAGGTTTATCCAAATACTCCCCATAGCCAAAAGACTGCTTATATTCCCAATACATTCTTAATCTGGCTGTTTGGTTGACCATGTTCATGATGTCGGCTACCACCTTGGCCATAAACACGTTTTTATGAACACGTTTGGTTACGTCGACCATTAGCTCAGGTTGGGCCCAGAAATCACTCTGCCCTATACTGTTAAGTATATGTTAAGTTCTTTCTTAATGTGCTGGAAAAGGGAACAACACCCCCAGGTTGTGCCGTGACATCCTCAGTGGATTTCCTCAGTGGGTTTCCTGAATTTATGCAACGTAACAGTGGTCCAAATCCTCACCCAGAAAATAACTGGCTTGGACTTACATAACTGGTCCAATCTCTGCAGATCCAGTTCCAGAAAAGCCGGCAGATTTTGTGCACTAAAGGGTAGCCCCAAAATGGAAATGGTTTGCACAATTTGTACTCAATTACTGACAGTGTACCACAGTTAATGTGCCCAAGAGTTCAGCTCCATATAGGGTGGCCTTCCTGGCCTGCAACTTGTAGGCTTCAATAGATACTTTCACTGCCCCATTTCCATGCTCGTGGCTAAACATAGATAATATCCCGCTATATCTTCCTTGTGTTATTCCAGACTTTGCTAGCTGGTCATTCCATTTACAAATATCTTTCACTCTTAGTCCTACGTAATCATAGTTGTCGACTTGACAAGTCCCCTGTTTAGCTCTAAATGGGTATTTACCTTGCTTTTCATCCTGTTTGCCCTGAAGACCATAATCTTTGTTTTGTTGACATTAATCGTAAGCTCATTGATGGAATAAAACTCTGTAAAGATGGCTAGTTGGGATTTCAGCCCTCCCAGAGTTAAAGACAGGTGGACTGCATAGTCTCTTAACATAGGAATTGGTATTTTATCTCCTGCCAGGGTGGGAACATCCAAAAGACTCCTATTTTACAATTACCCCATTAATAAATAAACAAAATTGTTTGTGGGACAATACAAAACCTTGTTGCACCCCATCTGAATCTCCACCGTATTAGTAATGTCGCCATTCACATTCCACTTAACAACAGCTTCGTTGTTAGAATAAATAATTTGGACAGCCCTTGACAAACTTATCAGAACTTCCCACAGCCTTGACCTAGGAAACCTGTTAACGGCTGTTTTCAGATCAATGAATAGCTAGCACAGGAACATCTTCCTTAATATTACATATGTATCAAATATAAGTTGGAGGCACACACTTTGGTTGATGGTTCATGTGCTTCTCTGAAAACCAGCCTGCAGGTGGCTGGTCACCTGATGTTCCTCGGTCCATGTTCCTAAATGCCCCAGGACTGCCCTAGCAAATATCTTTCCCCCCTGCATCAAGCAGGGAGATGGGCCGGTAGTTACTTAGGTGTTTCCTACCTTCCTTTTTATTAATGGGTATGTTTCAGCTTTAGTTCAGGATGGAGGGACTTTGTTTGATTCAAGTACAGCATTAAACAACTTAGTGAGATATGGGGTTCAGACAGTGGGTTTTGTAGTGTAAAAACCAGCCGGAACTTTGTCTGGTCCTCGAGCTTTTCCTGCTTTTTGACACTCAAGAGCTTTGCTAACATCCAGTTCACTCAAGACCAAGGGTGCCGCATCTAGTAAGGCCAGATCCTGGTGTTCTGTGGGAGGACAATTGTTCAACCAAGGTTCTGTTCTCGCTATATAATCCCTTGAAATGATTGTGCCGCACAGCTTCTGGGATGCATCCCAATAAGGAAACCTGACCGTTGACTTGCCCCGCCCCTATTCATTTCCAAAGCTTTAGGGTAACTGGATGAAAGCAAGGAATTCCAACACTGCCACGTAAGCCTCCTTCTTGCTCTTAATTAGCTGTTTGTGTCGCTCATAATCCTCCGGTAGGGGAAGTACACCTCCTGCATCACCCTCTCTTCGCTCTTTTGACAGGTATACCCTTATTCCCCATTATACCATGGTGTCTTCTTTAGGCCAGCTATTTCAATCTTCACAACAACTCATTATCAACTCTGCTCTTTCCAACAGTCCTTGTAACCTCTTCCATTCTCACACCTGCACACCTACCTTTCACACTTCTTTCCCTTTCACTTATGTCTCTCACAGGTCATTCATAGCTACCTTTCATACTCTTCCTCAATCTCTGATGTTACACTTCTATCTATCAAAGTCAGATTTTCAATTTTACCTTTGTCCCACTTTTATCTCCCAATTTGATGGACAGCGTCCCACTCATTTCACTTCCTCTACAACTCCTTCGTCTTTCCTTTGCTGTTCTCAGGTTCTTTTTCACTTCCACTTTTGTCTTCGGTGACTTCAATTTTAACTCTCAACCCCAATTCTCTCCTCAACTCAGTTTTGCATAGATCCCATCTCCTCTCCACCCTTAATCTATCCTCTCCCAGTATCATGCCCAGCCTGATGTCTCAGTTCCACTATCTCAATCACACCCAACTCTTTTACTTTCATCTCTTTAGAGTTTATCTTCTCCTCATTCCTCAATCTGTCCTTCTCAAACCACTTCTACCACTTTTTCTCTCACTTCCACCTTCCCCATTTCTCCTTCTCAACCGCGATATAGCTCAATTAGTTAGGTGCACACTGCTGAGACCTGCCATTCACTATGCCGATACGTAGTTTCTTTACTAAAAGACAGGCTCAGATATTCATACGTCTGGTGTTGAAACACTACCATGAGGTTTAGTAACAACATATGGTTTGTGCAGTGCTACAGAAGTTCAAGTGCTAAGTAGACACAATTCTATTCACATTTCTTATTTCTAATTTAAAAATTATTTTTCACTTTCTGTTATTCTCTATTTATTTTGTGCAATTGTTGGTTATTTTCTATTTCCCTCGTGCCTTCACTTGTAATTTCTGGTCGCCCCTGTCATTCAATTTCTCTTCATCTCTCGCCTTTCTTTCCGTCTTGTCCGCTCTTGAGTTCTAATACTTTATTTCTCTCTTGTCTTGTTCATTCTTTCATTTCTTCATTGTTCCCTCCTTTTTGCTACCTTTCCCTGCCACCTTTTCGTTCCCTTTTGTGTCACCTTGTGTCCTTCATGCTGAATGTGCGTCCTTTGCTACTTCCCAGCTGCTCATGCCCGTAGGCTCTGGCACATCCGTCTCTTCCTGTGTTATTTGTGACTTTCTGACTATCGGGTTCAGTGCTGAGGTCATGAAGAGCCAATCAAAAGGTCATTGAGAGCGAGGTGCTATTTCCCAGGCAGCTTAAGGAGCCAATATATACAATAGTAACGATTCAATCAACGAGCCTCCTGTCAGCTCCGATCTGGCTTGGCAGGAGGACAGAGCAAAGGGCTACAGGGCAACAGAAACAAGTCTGATGAGCTGGATATTGCCCATAGGATGCATAATGAATATCACTGGTTGCAGCCATTTTGTTTCCCCTAGCAGTAAGAGCTGGTCACATGGGAACTCTAAACCAATACGTGAGAGCATCACTCTGTGGGTGGAGGAATAAACAGGAACATTTGCAATGCATCTTCCAGTGAGAGAGGCAACCATGCTACTGTATATAATCATCAGCAAAGAAGGACTACTGTAGGATCACACTTCTCCGGTAAATACGAAACAGACAAGACCAACATTTGCTAATGTGACTAGGTGCAATTGTAACATGTCAACAGTAATGCGTCATGATCCTCAGTGACTGAATACACACTTCCATCTAACGTTCACCTATCGTCCCTCATTTGGTTATTGTATGCTGTGGCCCATAGAGAAAACATGGGAAAGAAAGTCTAAACTCCAAACATATTCTACCTTTTTTTGTTGAACTTCGAGGACTATCTTCCAGTACATATGCATGGAGAGGGATTCATAAAGCACAACCCCAGCTTGCAATCAATGCTGAACTGTACACGGGCATCCGTATACATCGTAGTAGTGGCAAAGAGTTTCAGGGTCAGTGAGGTATTATATGAAGAGTAGGGTTTTCAAATCCATTCTGAGGTATGGGAGAGAGGCAGCTTGCAGGATGGGGTTGCCATCCACATTTACTGCAGGACCGAACACGCCCGACCAACCTTAAGCGAGAGATTTTAGTACCATAATGATCTGGATCCAATTGCACAAATTAGAACTGGAAATGACTTGCGTTACCTATCACAATAGAGTCAAGCGACTACTCTAGAAGTTCTGTCCTGGTATCGTATGCACAGCATCAATGACGCTAGCTCAAGATTTCTGGATGTGTTTGCTACCTTATAAAACATCAATAGAAGATTTGGGATATACTCCTGAAGGAGGGTTCTTTACAAGGAATGTATAGAGATTAGACGTTAAGAAATCCAATCTGTGTTAAGGACTCACAAAATCGTATATGCACATTATTCTAAAACTAGAAAAACATTTTGATTACAAAGGTGACTGTCCTCTTTTTCATGTATGTGTTTTTAATTGATACCAATGTGTAATCATTTTAAGTCTCCACCTCCCAGTATATTTCTGCACTTGCACGTTCTGAACAATCACAAGGCATAGTGGGTTTGTCTCCCCACTCACACTGTATACAATATTTTTAGGAATTTTGATTATTTTAACATCCCCTTGTCCCCTCCCAGTTGCCATATGGGTGCTTTGAAACAGTATTTACTTCCTGTATAAGTGACTAACAAGCAAATAAAAAATAACTAAATAAACAAGTTGTTTCCTTATTTAATCAGTGGACTGACATTTGGTCTTATCAATTTGATATAACTAACTAGCAGTTGTACCCATGATGTGCATGTTAATTCCTACAAAACAAATTAGACAAAGGTATATTTCTATTGGGAAGTATGCTGAACATTTGAAACAGACATGCATATAATCAAGCATTGCAGACTGCTTAAAAAAAGCTTTAAAAAAACAAAATGAGAAAAATGTAAAACTTATACTTTTTACATTGTCTACACCATGGAACCTACCCGCGTGCCAGATTTCAGATTTTTAGTATGTCATGAAGTATTCTGAACTTTTCAAACAGACACACAAATCCACAAATTTCTCATATATATATATATATTTTTAGACCTCATGCATGGCGTGCAGATTTTTTCCATCCTCCATGTGTTAACATATATATATATATATATATATATATATATACACACAAACTTCTCTGTTCTGACTTCTCGGCACAGTCCTGAGCCGCACTCCCGGAGTGGGATGCCGCTATCGAGTTGCACGCATTCGTTTTCAAAAAAGAAATCTTGCCTCAGTCCAAGTAGATTAAAAAAAATGTCATCCTTTATTATATCAAAATTGTTTAAAATTTCATAGGGGACACTTCCAACCCTCGCCCAGCCAAACGGAAGTCCAACAATGATGACGCATTTCACTACTGCTTATAGCTTGGTCACATGATTTTCCTTTTGGTATAGACACACCTTTTATTCCCTTTCCCACAGGCATTTTTTCTGATGGTAATCAAAATAGAAAAGGGATTGGGACCCCTTAGGTAATGGCCTCGTTCTCCCTCATAAACCTGTCCGCTTTGATAGAATTACCTAGTAGTGGGGCTCATAAGTCCCTGTATGAAGTTTAGCTCCCCCTACATCTGCATAATCAGATTGATGTGAATTCCCTGTTTTACCACTCAAATTTAGCGGGAGCTGGCATGAGAGGTGCTGTATCTATGGTATTCCCGGGATTTGTGAGTACATATTAAGAACTTAGGCAGTTACCTGATGGTTAACCATAAACTCCCTATCTTTAAAGGGCATAGTGCGAAAACTATCATGTTAGCCTAGTATAGTACATAGTGTAATCCCATGCTGTGGGCAAAAGTGGGCAAAATTGTAATTTATTTGCCTAACATGTAATCAAGATATTACGGGAGTACAATTACTGAACCCGTACCTCAATTCTGAAATGCTTAGTGCATTTTTTCGATGCCACAATTTAAGTGCTTGCTCCCACGGTAGGTTGGCGATACATGGCATTTAATTTTCCCATCCGATTACCATAAAGTGCATAGTGCATCCCATAACTAGTTCCTATAAAGGATGTAGGTTGGCGATACATGGCATTTAATCTTCCCATCCGATTACCATTAAGTGCACAGTGCATCCAATAACCAGTACCTATAAAGGACTACAGATGGATTTTTATCTATAGTATTATCCTCTAGTGTTTCATCTTGATGGGGGGTGGAATGAAAAGGATCCCAGTCGGGTAAGCGGGTTTGCTCAGGGTGTCTAAAAATTGTATCTAAAAAGCTCCCACCCAGCAATTGCTGAATGGGAGTGATTAAAATAATTACAATATTAGGAAAGAAGCGAAGGGATAGGCTTTCAGTGAGTTTGTGAACAAATTCTTTCTAGGTATTCCCCATAATGTCCCCTGGCGTGGAGGTGGTTCAGTATGTTATTCGCCCAGGAATGTGTAAAGTTCCTTGTCGATGTTATGTCCTGACGGGAATTTACTCTCAAAGTCAATGATGCATCTTGTCTCCCCTTGTCTCAACAATTTTTCTCTGTTTCCTCCCCTTGGTCCGGTATTAACTTGTTGTAGTCCAATGAATGAAAAGTCACACAGCTTCCCCTCATGTCTCTCCCAGAAATGTTTAGCAATCGGGTATACATAATCTTGGTTCTTAATAGCTCTAATATGCTGTTGTATGCGTATCTTCAACTTGCACTTGGTGCTCCCCATGTGCCATTTGTTGCATGTGCATTTCAATGCATACACAATGTACTCTAAATCACAGATGATTCTATCCATGATAATAATGGTTTTTTTGACTACTAGATGCAAGTAAGTGGAGCACTCTTCCGCAAATTCGCATATCTTGCATTTCTTACATTTATAAAAACCCTTCTTCTTTGAATTTAGCCATGTTTACTGGTGGGAAGTTGTTACAGGTGACATGAAACTGCTGACCAGCCTATCCTTAATGGAATTGCATTTCCGGAAGGAAAAGTTAGGGTAGTATCCCAGAGATTGTTTCAGATCTGTGTCCACCACCAAGGAGTTCCAATGCTTACGAATGATGGTTTTTATGGTCTTGGCTGATCGTCCGTACGTCAGTTTCAGGCGAATTGCATCTTCTTCTTTGTCCGCACTGGATGTCCTGTTGGTGCGATCCAGTAGTAGCAACGACCTATCGCATTGGCGTGCCTTGAGGTATGCTTGTTGATAATTTGTTTGGGGTAGCATTGTTTTTTGAACCCCCATGCTGTTATTTTACTTTCCTCGTCATAAGTGCTGACTACAGAGCAATTCCTCCTTAGGCGTATATATTCTCTGTATGGAATACTCCAAATTAGGTTTTGGCAGTGCACACTTTTGGCATGTAATGGAGCATTGACTCCTGTTGGTTTCCGAAACAATTTAGTTTTGATCTTCCTATCTTCTATTAAAACTGTGACATCCAGGAAAATTACTTCTTTGGGACAATGGGTCTCAGTGAATTTAAGATTAAATTCATTGATGTTTAACTGTCTCACAAAGTCCATCCATTCTCCGGAAGTACCTTTCCAAATGACAAATAAATCGTCAATGTAGCGATGCCACATGATGACTTTACTGGTGAACCTTTCATTTTCCTCTTTCCAGGCCTCATATTTTTCCCAGTAGCCAATAGTAAGGTTTGCATAGGCGGGGCGAAGGTTGTGCCCATCGCAGTTCCCTGTTTTTGTCTATAGTATTTTTGGTTGAATAGAAATACATTATTCGTCAAGCACAGATGGATCATAGCCATGATCATTTCTAAGTGTCTGGTGTAATTTAATGACCTAGATTCAGATAGTGAGTACAGGCTTTCATTCCTTGTTCATGTGTTATTGACGTATATAGGGAAACCACGTCCATTGTTGCTAGAATGAAGTCTGAGTCGCATGGTAGTTCAAAAATTTTGGACAAAAAGTCCTTTGTATCCCTTAAGTATGAGGGTAATGTTAGGACAAAGGGAAAAAGAGATTTGTCGATGTATTTAGACATTTTCTCTAAAAATGACCCTGTTAGTGTGACAATGGGTCTACCGGGTGGCTTGGAGAGACACGTGTATTTTAGGAAGGAAATATATCGGATGTGTAGTGGAGTGGGATTTGTAGAGAAACTTAACATCATGATCTTCCAACATGATATGATATATGTAATTTATAACCCGCCTGTAGACGAGTTTCTAGGCATGATAGGACAAGGGAGGGAAGACAGAGGAAGACAAGACAAACGATCTTACTAGGCCTTTTGTTTTCAGATCATACAAGTGCAACAATGTAAAGTATAGTGCTTGACTTGACTCATTGGTTTACTGATAGGTATGAGTTTAGCTTTGCTTTCGATTAGTTTGCCACAGGCATTGGCATCCTTGCCTGAATGAAGCAAAGTTATTTTCTCGAGGCAAAGGCTGTGATTGATGGAGGAGACCTTCTGATATAATGGTGTGCCATTGGCATATTGATGGATTTTGATGTAGACATGGGTCATCAGTGCTCCTAGGGGTACCATGCAAAGGTTGAAAAGGGTGGGTGTGAATCTAGATCTTTAATCTATGCTGCAGTGGAAGGGACATTGTTTAGACTGGTCACTGCCCATTTGGAAGAGCTGTTGCCTGTTGGTGAGATATGAGTTAATCAGTGTTGTACTGACTTGTCAACACCCATATGTGCGTTGAGGATGTTTATCTCGGGAGTGTGGTTGACTTTATTAAGTATGGCAGAGAGAGATCTGAAGGCAGAAGTTCATGACGAGGAGTGCATACCCAAAGATCAGCATAATAACTGTTTAAGTGCTGTATCTGTCACGACTCGCTCCCTTCACTCCCGTTCCCACCACTTGGGGGCATGATTTGGGGTTTATTCCCTACTGGACCTTTCCTCCGAACCTTATGCTACAGTGCTGTGATGAATTGGGAACGCTAAATCCCTATTTTCCAAGCTACTTCCCTTCCGGATCCATTCCAGGTTTTTGGCAGCCAGCATGCTTCTTTAACCAAATGACTATGCTTCCCAGAATGCCTGGCCCACTGCTCCACCTCCACCCTTGCAGGACAAGGTTGGGTGGAGGATAGGCAACACCTGTGGCTGCAGGTGCAGCAATCAGCACACCTGAGGCGTGTGCTCGTTAAGCAGCTTTAAAAGCCTCAGTCTTACTTCAGTCCAGCGCTGGTCATTGTTTGCAGTGTTCCTGTTGTGACTAGTCCCGTGTTCCTGGTTCCTTGCCTTTGCACCTAGTTCCTGTTTTCTTGTTCCTCCGCCCTGAATCTCGGATTCATGCGCTAATTGATTTCTGCTCCCTTCATTCCCTTTTTGTCTTCCTCTGTTTGCAGGCAGCATTTCTCAGTGCTTTCCCCTTTTAGATGCAGCCCAGTTTGTCTGTGTTCTATATTTCTTTGAATCTGTCCTTTGCTGCTGTAAACCCGTATGCCTTAGCCTTCCTCTTAGATTAGCTTCCTGTCTTTTCCTTGGAGGGGTAGGGAGAAGTTTGCATTGGTTATTTCGTTTTTCCCTGCTCCTGATCCTTACTTTCTATTGGGATCCATTCCATGTTTTCCATTGCAATTCTGCATTTATTTCCCATTTGATTATTAGGTGTGGTGTGCGGTTGTAGCTAGCTCCTGTGTGAATGCTTATGTTTTCCTCACTAATTTGTAATCACTATTCCAACTTAGGTATTTAGTTTTCCTCCCATTGCTGTTATAGCCTTTCTGGGTCCCAGTTTCTTCAACAGGATTCGTGGGCTAGCTGACATTCAAGAGGTTTATCTCGTCCTCATGAGTACTGTTCTTTAGTTCCCTTATTTAATACCATCAAGAGTGTTAGTTCACAGATCCTGTCATTGCTTGCCCTCCACGTGGGTTTAGCGCTGTCAGTACCTGTAACAGCAATTGGGGGTAAGGCGCTTGCCGACTTTCCTCGCGGTCAGGTGCTTACCCCACATCCCTTTTCATATATTGGTTTTGTTGTCACACTCTATTTACACTCCTGGGTTCTAGCATACATGAGTCGTTGTTCCTGTGTGCACGTAGTTTAATTCGAAGCTAATCACTGTGTTATTTAGTGCACATTTCCCTTGCCATATTCGCTGCCTTTGTACTCGCCTGACTAAACCTGACAGAATGACCAGCCCAAAATTCCCATTGAATATGGCAAGTTTAAGAAAGAAAGGCAGCAAGGCCTCTAACAAGTTTGTACAGAAAGCTTCCCCTACATTTACCTGTGACAATCAAATCACTAGTCCTGACTTAAATGAACTCCTTGTCACGAATGGGCATTTACGTGCAAAGTATTTTTCCCATAGGATGGCACATCCTACATTGCCTGATCCTAGTTCTGTCTTTTGTTTTGATCCAGATTCTATGTCAGCGCAAGCCTTAGCCGCAGAAAACAACACACTGTTAGACTTATTATACAAGAGTACCTCTGTTGTTGAACCCCATGATTCCAGTTGTGCTTCACCTCAGATAGAACAGTTTCATGGTACAAACATAAAGAATGGAGGGGTTCCTTGCATAACTTCTGTTTTCTACCCTCAGTCTAAAGCATACTCCTTTGCACAAGTACATACTGTAGTCCCTAATGCCAAGAGGTCTAATCTCAATAGTTTGCTTAAGGGAAACACAGACCAAGTTAGTAAGAGAAAGTATAAATCTCAGAACCTGAAAGCAGTAGAGGACAATGCACAATCGGTGCACATCCAGATTGCTAGTGCAGGATCCAGCCCTGATGCCACTATGCATCCCCCTGTGCCTACTGATAGTGATGTACAGTTAATGCAGGGCATGCTAAGAGCTAAGCTTGAGGAGTTAAGACAAGAATTAATTTCTTTACAAGAGGAGAATAAAACCTTGCACTCTTTACTGAATACACCTCAGACTTTATCCGTTGATGTTGATGAAGTGAACACTGTTCAGCCCCTGAGTGAAGAGACTTTGGTAAACCATGATGTTTGTCAATACGTTAGATCTATTGGGAGTGAAAGACTTTCTTCTAGCACAGCACTTAATCTGGGCACAGTTTCTAACAATTGTTCTGCTGTTTGTCAGGGATTGCAGTTAGCTGAAGATTTACAAGCCACTCCTTTACCTAAAATTTCCTGTGTAGCAGTTTGTCATAATTCTGAGCTAGCACACATGCAAGCTTCTGATTTCCAAACACAATCCACAATGATGGCATACACAGATTCAGTCACTACAGTAGGCTTAGGCCCTGCTCTTATTGATACAGCTGCTGAGACTGAAGTAGATGTTCAAGCTGATGTGGAAAACAATGTTACCTTTGGGTTCACTCATCCTTCTGCCAATTCTGATCAATACGAACAGTCAGAGACAGTACAGATTTCATGTTCTGATGGACTCATTCCACAGTATACAGAACCAAAAAACCGGCAGGCGATTCCTGAACTGTTGATTGTTAATCTGCCTCTTTCAGAAGCTAAAACAGAGGAATGGACAATTGACGACATCCTGATTAACAGAGACTTTACTATGGTGATTCCACTGGTTGAATTGGACTTCTACAAAGAAAGAGACTCTGTGTCACCCACTAAAGAAAGGGACTGCAAGGGTACAGCTCAGTCTTTGGTTACTGGTGCCAAGGAGTCTACTGCCCTAAAGGTGCCCTCCATTCCTGAGCCGCCAATGTGTCTGTCAACTTCTGAGACTTCTGTCTGTCCTCCTACAACCATTGACTCTTCTATGATCCAATCCACAGCCCTGCAGTCATCTTTGGCACACGTGTCTTCAACCAATGAACCGCTGCCATGTCTGCCATTTACTCAAGAGCCAGTCCCAAAGACCTGGACATGTTTGTATCCAGCAACTGAGGTTGCTTCAGCTTGCATGCCTTCAGCCTCAAGGTTTCCTCTGGCCTGCCTGTCTTCAGCTACAGTGACTCATCCTGCAGATCATCCTTCAGCTTTAGAGCCTCCGGTAGTCCATCAAAAGTGCATGTCTTCAGTCCCGGAGTATACAGAGTATTTGCCTTCAGTTCATGAGACGCCTGTATCCTGCTTAGCCTCGCTGCCAATATCAGAGGTATACCTGTCTACACCATCAGATCCTGCTGTATTTTCTTCTGCTCCAGCGATTCCTCCTGAATCCCAACCATTTACTGTCGATGAACGTCTAGCTTGCCTTTCTTTTGCTTCAGGAGGAGCACCAGAATGCCTGCCTTTTCCACAAGACGATTCTCCCAACTGCTTCACTTTAGCATCAGAGCCTCCTAAAAATGCAGCATCAGAGTTTGAGACTTTTGCCAGCTCCCGCTTCAGAGTCATCAAGCTGGACCAAGTGGTGAGTCAGAACCACTCACCTGGGTGTGCTCAGGGGGTGGTGCAGACCGGCGTATTACCTACAGGACTTGTGCAACAGAATTCCGCCAAGAATCACCAGTTGGGTGCTAGTAGCCAAAGGAAGGGAATGACTGCTGCAGTTCAAAATGTGTCTGTTATTGCTCCTTCTGCGAGTGTGCCTGAAATACCAAGTACTGCGTCTATCACTCCTATCAGTATGCCAAACGTCCCTGCTGTTTTATCCCACGTGCAACAAGGTGGTTACACGACTGTCACCAGGCGTACCAGCCTTGTACAACCCATTGGACTTTCAGGTCTCCAAGGCGTAGAACATGTGCAGTCAAACCTTAGTCACTTTCAACCACAAGCCTTTTCCCAGATGGATGACAGAAGAAAATCTGAACCTCTACCTCAGCCGCCACCTTCTCTAATGGCTGAACATAAACCTTTCCTGAAGCCAGCAATTTCCTCACCTCCCGCATGTCCACTCTCGGCAGAAAGGCTAACAGGGCTTCTACCATTGTCTAAGGCATGTTGCACCAGCCTGCCTCCCTCCTCAAAGACTTATAAGGGTCCACTCCCAGTGACTGAGCTTCCTGGACCTTCCAACTCTGCTTCAGGTCCTGCAAGTCCTTCATGCCTTTCTTCGAACCATGAGTCTCTTCCTCACCAGAAGCCACCGTTTCCATCAGTACCACCTCCAAAGACAAAGCGCTCCTATCATGGAAGTCCATCTGCCTTTGCCCACAGGCCACCATTTCCATCAGTGCCACCTCCAAAGAAAAAGCACTGCCATCATGGAAAGAAGATGTCTCGTGCGGGTGGCAGGCACCCGAAGACGGCCGTAGGAGGGGGTATACTGTCACGACTCGCTCCCTTCGCTCCCGTTCCCACCATTTGGGGGCATGATTTGGGGTTTATTCCCTACTGGACCTTTCCTCCGAACCTTATGCTACAGTGCTGTGATGAATTGGGAACGCTAAATCCCTATTTTCCAAGCTACTTCCCTTCCGGATCATTCCAGGTTTTTGGCAGCCAGCATGCTTCTTTAACCAAATGACTATGCTTCCCAGAATGCCTGGCCCACTGCTCCACCTCCACCCTTGCAGGACAAGGTTGGGTGGAGGATAGGCAACACCTGTGGCTGCAGGTGCAGCAATCAGCACACCTGAGGCGTGTGCTCGTTAAGCAGCTTTAAAAGCCTCAGTCTTACTTCAGTCCAGCGCTGGTCATTGTTTGCAGTGTTCCTGTTGTGACTAGTCCCGTGTTCCTGGTTCCTTGCCTTTGCACCTAGTTCCTAGTTCCTGTTTTCTTGTTCCTCCGCCCTGAATCTCGGATTCATGCGCTAATTGATTTCTGCTCCCTTCATTCCCTTTTTGTCTTCCTCTGTTTGCAGGCAGCATTTCTC
Source organism: Ambystoma mexicanum (assembly GCF_040938575.1). Classification (NCBI taxonomy): domain Eukaryota; kingdom Metazoa; phylum Chordata; class Amphibia; order Caudata; family Ambystomatidae; genus Ambystoma; species Ambystoma mexicanum. The sequence continues at coordinate 57,265,521 of NC_090941.1, forward strand.
AGTGCTTTCCCCTTTTAGATGCAGCCCAGTTTGTCTCTGTTCTATATTTCTTTGAATCTGTCCTTTGCTGCTGTAAACCCGTATGCCTTAGCCTTCCTCTTAGATTAGCTTCCTGTCTTTTCCTTGGAGGGGTAGGGAGAAGTTTGCATTGGTTATTTCGTTTTTCCCTGCTCCTGATCCTTACTTTCTATTGGGATCCATTCCATGTTTTCCATTGCACTTCTGCATTTATTTCCCATTTGATTATTAGGTGTGGTGTGCGGTTGTAGCTAGCTCCTGTGTGAATGCTTATGTTTTCCTCACTAATTTGTAATCACTATTCCAACTTAGGTATTTAGTTTTCCTCCCATTGCTGTTATAGCCTTTCTGGGTCCCAGTTTCTTCAACAGGATTCGTGGGCTAGCTGACATTCAAGAGGTTTATCTCGTCCTCATGAGTACTGTTCTTTAGTTCCCTTATTTAATACCATCAAGAGTGTTAGTTCACAGATCCTGTCATTGCTTGCCCTCCACGTGGGTTTAGCGCTGTCAGTACCTGTAACAGCAATTGGGGGTAAGGCGCTTGCCGACTTTCCTCGCGGTCAGGTGCTTACCCCACATCCCTTTTCATATATTGGTTTTGTTGTCACACTCTATTTACACTCCTGGGTTCTAGCATACATGAGTCGTTGTTCCTGTGTGCACGTAGTTTAATTCGAAGCTAATCACTGTGTTATTTAGTGCACATTTCCCTTGCCATATTCGCTGCCTTTGTACTCGCCTGACTAAACCTGACAGTATCTCCATGGGGCAGTTATTCTTGTTGGATGGCTTTATTTAGTGGATAATGGATGTTATATTATCTGGGGCAATGCCTTATTGTGTTGGTCATTGGATTCAAATTGAATGATTGAATGATTGAATGAAATGTGGATGAGGTTTTTTGCAATTTTCCATAATAACACAATGCACAGAAACGTGTCAATAACAACGAAATAAATAGCTTCATCCATTTAAATATATATATATAATCAAAATGTTTGAAGATCTTGTTCAGGGTTTTTTTTATGTATCATGTTTTCTGAAGAATGTTATTGGCCCTGGTGGAGGAATTTGTTTGGTTTTGCAGAATGGAAGCTACGAGGTGAGGTGATCTAGCTAGCAAACTGAAAAGAAAAGTGTTGGGTGTAGTAAAATAAGGCTTAAATGCACATCTAACACAGTAAATAATAGCACACAAACTATGGGAACACTCAAACGAAAAGCAAACAGCTATTCACTGAATTCCCTTACGCACATGTCTGCGATATATCAATTTTCTCAGTCAAATGTTTCAGGATACAAGTGAGTGTGCAGCAACATACCCAAATACTGCTCAAGTTGTTGGAAATAGAGATGCAAATCATTCGACAATGAACGTGTGCAGGTTTTTCAGAAATAAAGTGCCTCCTCAACAGATGCTGAGTTTAAGTACTGCATCAAAGACATACCAGAGACGAAGCCAGTGGCTTGAAACCCTGGCCATAGGACTACGCGTAATGTACTGAATTCTCTTTGGGTCTACTCAGTACATTACTTCTTCCTGTTCCCTTCTCTTATGACCGTTACCTTCAGAGTCTTCTGCAAAACCTAAGAACAAGAAGTGTACATTCACTATGAAAGGGTGTGAAGCGATGACATAAATTTACAGGCTTGGTCAGTAAGACACCACTCTGCTAGGTCAACCAAGAACATGCTACTATGTGCTCAGGTTTTTGAGGTGCAGATCGCCTTTTCTTCTTCTGTGATCCAATGAGTTTTCCATGAACTACCAGAAACTGATACTCCACTCAGTAAGATGGAGGAGGGGAGGAGAAGGGACTGAAACATCTGTCGCAGATAGGGGAAAACAATCGGATAGGCTAGAGATGAAGATTGACTTGTCTGTGCATTTCAGTGAAGCCCCATTGGGTCAAAGAAGTCAGATCCACCCTCGATTTTCCGATGCTCTTGTTTACTAAGTCAGAGTGGGAACTTAGAGCTAGAAATGTCAAATAGGATGGATTAGCGTATTTGTCCTCACTTTCCTACCCAGGACTCATGGTAAACGTGGAATGATAATTACTGATTTTGGCACAAATGCTGAACTGATTCACCTGGATAGACTACCTAGACTCACCTTGTAGCTTTACGCCCGACTCAGGGAGATGTGGGGATACCTCCATCATCAGAACCCACTGTTTGTAATGCTGCTTAGGGGGAATGGTGGGGTTGGGAGACTCCTTGCAGTAGCTGTAATGTGTCAGCCTATTGTATGAGTTAGCCCAGATACTGGATGGGAAAATATCTCCATCCATCTTCTCACCATCCAAACTCTCTATCCATCTCGAACAAATGCTTCATTCTTTGCATGACCACTTTTAACAGGAGGCTATCACAGTGAGTTAAGAATGAGCTATATAAAAAATATTCTATTATGTTTATATTCCCTCTAGCTCTTTTTGCAACTATATCTGCATGCATACCGATATTCATTATTCTAACTTGTCAGCCACCTCTCCCCCCAACAAACAGCCTGGAAAGTACAATAGTCAGCGAGGGAGGCATTTAGTGTCAAAATGCCTGTCCTGCATTTTTGCCCTCAGTTAATTAATTGAGCATTTATATAGCGCTACAAACCCTCAGGTATCTAAGCGCTGCTTATTATTACCCACAGTGTGTGGTGCTCATTTATCAATTTCGGAAGGATGAAAGGCTGAGTTGTCAAAGCGAGTGCTCTACTCACTGTGCAATCAGACCGGCATATGTTGGATTTGCATAAAATGCACAGAATTGACCGAAGGTGCGTATGCAGAGCTTTCTGGGTGTAACCAGCAGCAAAACACCTAATAATCCACTGCATCCCGGTTGCCCGGCAGTGACCCGGGGAAATTGCAATGGTAGGCATGCAGTGGAAGGGAGTCGGCAGGATGCAATTTCATGTCTCCTGCATTTTGCTGTTCTGCTTTCCTTATTTCATTGGACGGGAGTGATTTGTAATGACGCGTATCTGATACTCAGAAGCGTTCCATTGAATCGCAGAGATTGATTATGTCTCAGCTGCAAGATGCGCAGCTGTGCTGATTGCAGGGGACGTGCTTGAGTGAGCCTATTCTTGCTTTCCCAAAGCAGACCTGAAGCACACACGCTCTCCAGTGGAACATTCCACAATTCCAAACACAGCCAGCTCCCAAGCCTTCAGTTAAATCCTTTTTGGATGTTTGTAAATCCAGATAAAGCCAGGAAAAAGCCTAGGAACAGTCGGGGACTTCCATACGGTGTTTAAACCCCGACTTCTGGTATGACCCCTTAGAACTGCTACTGGCATGTTTAGTTACCCTTGAACAGAGGTGCTGCTAGGGGGGCTAAGGGGGCTATAGCCCCTGGTCTTTTGGTTCTAGCCCCGTATAGAATCTTAGGAGCTACAACCAAAAGACTAGCTAGCCCCCAGTCCCGATAGTTCCGACATTAGCGTAGCCCCGGGTCTTTTCCAGACCTAGCAACACCCCTGCCCTTGAATGTCACCCGGAGTCGCTCCGTCCACCGCCTCACTCTGATTGAGACATATTTACAAATCCAACACGAATCTGCCCACATTTTACTTCTCAGAAAATCAAAGGCAGGGACACGTCGCCTGTATTCTTTCCCATGTACTTCCGCTGTATTGCCATCAAAGCTATTTACTCCCAATATTTTAAGAATGTAACTATTTTGACTTTTGCAAAAACGGAAAGACTTCCACATGGCTTAGAATGTTATCAGTTTCTCTCACAAAAAGCCAAACAAAACAGTACACGCTCCTATCAATTAGGAATGGGTTGCCTGTGAATTTGGGTGGAGGAATATGGTTTTCAGCATTACTTGCATTCCTTTGGATTCATGGGATATTTTCTTGGAATAATCATTTACATTAGATTTCCATCAAAAATAAACAATCCAAAAGAAAAGAAAAACTGTAGCATAACGAGCAAAGCATTGAATAGGATAGTTTCATGAGATGGGAATCTGCGTTTAGTATTGCAAGCCCTGTTACACATGTTTATCATTAACAAAACAATAAGCATGCCTTCACCATGCTAGTTGTGTTGGTGGGGGAAATCAGAAAATGTGTTTTTTCGGAAGTGTACATTCCAATGTAGTCTATGGGAGGGAATGGGGCTAGCCCGGAGCGTGAACTGACCAGCACAATCCTGAGTTCAGAGCTATGGTGTTCCACTGCCTCTGGCACATCCCATGGAGCCTCCCTCTCTTCATTTTCCTCACCTCCTGCGTTAAGGGTAAGAACATGAATTATAAATGAGGCTCCTGTTTTTTTTTACAGCTAAATACAGATAATGTGGATCCCGTCTGTATTTATTTTTTGTAATCGGGAAAAATTCGAAAAGCAGATCTCTGGCTTGGCACCCCATGCTGTCAGTCAGGCCTTTCAGGCCAAACCTGTGCAGAACTGCAGGGTGCAACACATGGTTTCTGTGATGTGGGTCATGCCAGCAGTGATTGCAACAGCGGGCTTTTGATTTGAAGGTGTCCATGGAAAAGTGCTTGAATAAAGTTAGATTTGAGTTCTGTATGCTGTAAGCTGTAAGCAAATACAGCATATGTGTTTGTGGGCATGTGTTTTTGATTTCTAGAAGCTCAACTCCATGTTTGCCAGGTGTGTTTCCTTGAGCAGTCAGTATTGTATGAAGGTGAAACATGTACTTGATTTAACCTGTCGGATTCCAGCTCTTTGCACGCACCAACGCAATCTAGGTACTACATTTTGCATTGGAATAAGAGTGGAAAAATAGAAATTCCATCTTCTTTCACAAAATGAAATGTAAATGTGATTAAACATCAATAAAATTAAATAAATAAAAGCAAAAAACTCTCGCAGGCACAGAAATCTTTTTTCCTGCTCTATCCTTTTGAACACTCTTGCCCGTCTACTAATCGACCTTGTAGAGCAGAGCGGAGCAGAGTATTTCAGAGTGTCTGGGTGTCCACAGTGTGCAGGAGGCTATTGGCAAATATCGCAGCTACGGAAGTCTTTTTTCCTGCTCTATACTTCTGAACACTCACGCCTGCCTACTAATCCACCTTGTAGAGCGGAGCATACGAGTGTTTCGGAGCGTCTTGGTGTCCACAGTGTGCAGGAGGCTGTCGGCAAATCTCCCAGCTACGGAAGTCTTTTTTCCTGCACTATCCTTCTGAACACCTCTGCTCGCCTACTAATCGGAGTGTTTCTTGGTGTCTGAGTGCAGGGCACGGACAGCCCTGTTGGATCATCCTGCTCACATTGCGGTACCGCTACTACCAGCCTACAGAGCTTACGGAGAACTGGGGTGCCCAGTTGTGGTAAGTGCTGCAAGCTTGGGACTGCTTGGTCGCTTGGAAATAACATAGATGAACTGGACATTGACTGCTGGGCTCATGGTACATCTACTCCCCCTTCAAACTGCAGTTAACACATAATGCTGAAGCGTTGTGCTACGTATGCTGCCGCGCCCGCTATCGCCAAACGGGCTGTGGTGGGAAGGCGGCGCCCCCAAGCATGGACCTCTCCAGTGCCGCTCTATAGATACATGAGGAGGAACGGGACATGAATGCTGCCGAAGAGGACTTTGTTAATCTGCTTCCTCTCCCCTGTGGGGCTGGTATATTGTCCACATCAGCTGTGGGCTCATCCCACAATGAAGGGCTAAGTAAAGATGCTTTGATTCATACCCAATCACCTTGGGGATGCCCAGGCTCACGGAGGTACTTTATCAAGCAATTCCGACCAAAAAAAAAAAACAATCATGAATTACTATCCCTTGCAAGCATCTTTAAGCAAAGAGGCGGCAGAAGATCTTTGTGTTGATCTGGCAGAAGAGGTCATAGCATCGGTTCCTTGCCTGGGCTCTAAGACTATCGAAACTAAGGCCTTGATTACTGCTGGTACGAACGGCTTTACCAAGCAATTTTCTAGCTGCGCCATTTCGCATGCACCACTGAATAGGAATGAAACTGCTGGGGAGACCGGGACCACAACCAATGGCTCATACACAAGTCGGAGGACCTCAAGTTGATTACATCTCTCTGGATATCTGGGTATCCAGGGAATTACTACTACTAACTTGAATTCCTTCCCAGGACTTTTCACATCAAACTGTAAGTGGGAGTGGATGCACGTGATTAAGCAGATGAAGCTCTGGGCACCTCGCCACAAAATCTGAAGTCCAGCAGTTCATAGGCTGCCATGTTTTCCATTTTGGAATGCGTACTGACTGAATTGACGTATAAATGTGAGGCTACGGCGAAACACTAGAAGGTTTTGTGTGGAAATTTTGATAAAATCGTGCACCCCTAAATGAGCTCTTGAAGGCCTCTTACTCACTATCCAGAGGTGTGGCTTCTACAAGCAAAGAAGTAAATACCATCTTGACTTTGCTTCAAAATGACGCCAAAAAAAGCATTGCCTTACAAAGGGATGTTCCTCGGTGCGGAGGCTGTGGCATCCTGTGTCCTGGATTCTAATGCTTGGGATCAGCGGCCCAGAAAGAGGGTAATTAAACAGGCCCTGAGGCATGAAATTCTCACAGATAAAAAAGAGGAATATGTTCAAGGTGTCAGTGACTACCTCCTCACTGCAGAAGGGCTCTGGTACGGCCTTTACTAGACAAGTAGTTAGCAGCTTCCCCATATCTAAGAAGGTCAGGAAGCAAAGCAGTCCACAAAACAGTCCAACTGTGCAGTAGTCATCTCTCAAGAAGTGGAATATGCTGAAGGTGTTGCCGCTAACGGAACTGCATGGCTCGCTGCATGGGCCATGCAAGGTGCAGGTTAACCGCTCATGGGCTGAGCTCCAATCTAATGCCCAGATGAGATGGGGCAACAAGCATCTCGGATGTGATTGTCCAGCAACCCAGGCTTCCTTGAACTCTGGTGTGTCTGGAGGGAGAAATGGGGACACTTTATACAACTTGGAAGTCCTCTTCTCATCCAACCTGGACGTGGAGTCTGGGAGCCCGCACAAGAACAGGGCCAGTGTCATGACGCAAGCTGACTTGGGACATGGGGATGCCCATAGCCATCTGGCTGCTTTGACATCAAATTAACCCCCCTCTGGCAAACACGATAAATGTTTTGCAGCTTATTTTGCAAGGGTAACAGCTTTTTCTTGAATTGGGCGTGAGTGCGATGGCGACGACATCAAGATTGTGGACATGTGCGAGGAAGCTAATTTAGCTACGTCCTTTGTGCATTTTTACTCTGAAAGCACATTGCTCTATATTGTGGAACTCAGGGGGGGCATTTATAAATTGGACTATGATTGTATCATCATTAATTTGGAAGGCTTTACTTGTCAGAAATATCTGTACATGGTGGGGCAGAAATATTCCTTCCGCCTACAGAGGTGGTGAAGGAGGCACAAGATTCTGCAGCCCCTATCGCTCTGGTCAAATGACACAAAGGTGTTATGCAGAGGTGGGACAAGGTGCCCATGGAGATGAATCCCATTGGGTTTGGTTGGAATACTTGGTGGAAATGAAGGGGGCTCCGCACTCCTTACCATGGTCCTAATTTACCCCACCTGGCTTTGAGTTGAAATGCAAGGGGGCACACCTATCTATTTCAGAGGGATGAGTTATTTAATTATGTAGGTGTGCTCAGTGCAATTTTGCTTCAGGGGACATGGCTGACAGCACCACTGGTGGTGGACAAATGGAGTTTCATTACCCGTCAAGCGATTAAAAAATCAATGGGAATCATGGAAGTACCAACATCCACTGTTAACCTTCTCATGGATAAATAATAATTAGGCATTTATATAGTGCTACTAACCCTCAGGCATCTGAGCGCTGCTTATTATTACCCACGGTGTGTGGTGCTCATTTATCATCCTCGGAAGGATGAAAGGCTGAGTTTGGCCCTGCCGGGATTCGAACCTGGAGACCTTATTGAGGGACATGAACCATGATGGCTGATCTTGTTATGCAGAGACTTCAATGCCAGGTTTCTCCTGCGGCTGGGGCAGAGAGCAGGCACAAAAAGTTGTCTGGAGTCGCCGATACAGAAAGCAGGCTCTCATAGGGAACATAAATGGGGGATGAGATGGGCCTGTCTACCGGCATTGTATGGCTTTTCTGCCATTAACGGTGCCCCCAAACATCACAAGGGTGGGTATAGGGGACAGCAGCATATTAGATTATATGTGTGTTGCCAAATATCCCGACATTGTGGAGAACATGTGCATTTACCAGTGCCCAGAGAGCAATCGTTACCCTATCTTGACGTAGCTGAGGTTGCACATCTTTACCTTAGGCCAGAGATCAATTGGGCTGTTTAGAATCAACCCCTTTTGCAATCGTATTTCATGAAATTACCACAATTTAGACAAGGCTACTATGGTGATCAGAACCATCTTTGTTTCTTTCTCAATCGAGCCTGAAAAGCTGCCGTTGGCGAGGACCATGCAGGTCTTCTCTCTATTTGCAAACCACCTGGCAACGATTCAAAGCTATGCCATGAAGTCCTCCTGATCTATGAGTAGGGTGGCCTTAGAGCTCAAGAACTCAGACCGGCATCACTATGAAAGGGAAATTAAGGATAGGAAGAGGAGGAAAAGAGGTGAGTTACGAGATATTGAATCGAGCGTGACCCAACCTGATGCACATACTGAAAAGGTTAAAAGGGCCAAATAAACATATGGGAAATGGCTGAAAAGGTACACATACGTGATGGGGTGCCGGAGCTGGCGTAGGCCGCTACTTGCAGCCAGGACCAAGAATAATGTTTAATTCTGGAAAATCATTAACGCCAGGGACCGGGTTGCTGGAGACATCAAAGGACTACCCCAGACAGACTGCGTTGAGTACATACATCAGACTCTTGGAGGCTGTCTGGTGGACTCTGCAGGCTGGCTGCCCCCAGAGAATGGAGGGTTTATAGCCTGGGCCCGGAGGAAATTGAGGGGTTGATTAGACCTAGTAGAACTTCTAGGGCCCCAAGGCAAGGTATTTGCACCACTCTCCTCAAGACTGATCTGTCAACCTGGGCGCATGCATTACACCACCTATTCTGTAGCATTGAAGCCCTGCACAGGATCCCTGCCTCATGGTATGATAGTATTAACATTCCAGTATTGAAGAAGGGCATGATGATCCTAAGAACTATTACCTGTTGGCTATGCTGGACGAACCCACAAAAATATCTGCCAGAAAGAATTGGAAACTTGGGAAGAATCAGTGGGTATTATTCCCCAGAATGAAACAGTGTTCCGCATAAAATACAGTACCTGCATTAACATCTTAGCCCTAACATCCACCATCCATTAAACATGGATGTTGAAGAAACTCTTGGTGTATGTGGCCTACATTGAATTAAGTGCCGCGTTTGACACTGTGGACCTCAACTGGTTGTGGGGAAAACTGCAGAGGATCAATATCCCGCCAGGTCTGCTCAGGATGATAGTCCTATTGTATTCCCAGACCAGAGTTAAGATCAGGCTGGATCACCATGGTTGCTTCACGGCTTGGATTTCAACATTAAAGGGCCTAAAACAAAGCTGTATTTTAGCCCGCATGTTGTTCAATCTATACCTGGCTGACTTGGACGCGGCACTAATAAATCTAGTCACATCCCTCCGAACTGGGCTCTAAGCAGCTCCAGTGTTTGGGCTATGCAGATGACTTGGCCATTCTGGACCTGACCCCTGGAGGATTACAAGCCTCCTTCAATAACTTGAAAAAATATGCTTATGACAATTCTCTTGTCATCAACATGTCAAAATCTAAAATAATCATCTTTAACCCTGCAATGAAAATGGCAAACCATAGGTTAAGCTGGGAGATAACAGGAAACAAAGTGGAGCTAGTGACATCATATACATATCTGGGCATTAATTTAGATTCTAGATTGAAATCTGTCTGGAAGAAAAACCATACCTTAAGAAAAAACTTGGGGGCTCCTCCTTCTCCTACTTAGCCGCAAAAACCTGGAACAACATCCCGCAAGAAATAAGAAACACCAAAGACCACCTACAATTCAGAAAAATACTAAAATCCTGGCTCTTCAACATCACAGATTCAAACTGAAAAACCAAACCATCAAACGGGAAATACCATGAAAAGGATGACCAATCTAGGACGACAATGACAACATCTAGAATAAAATAAAGAAACTCTTACTACAACAAGAGAGACGACACTAAGTCTAATAGGACAGAAGCAACACCCATGAGGACAGAATCCAGCAGCCCTAGCCAACTCCCAGCAAGCAACCTTCACCCACTCGTTAAATGCTACTATAGATCATACCTGTATAAAGTTAGGTGAACGTTAGCACTTGCCACTCTAACTAATCTGTGGATATTGGCAGGGCCATGGTCTGAAAAGAGTTGTGAATAAAGGCAGACGCCGTCCAAGGACATAATTGCAAGCGTTGGCATTGCCACATTCCAAAGGGGGTAGGAACGGTAACATGAACGAGTAACTGAATAAGATGATGAATGCCGACCAGCCCCAACACATGGAGGGAGTAAACCTGGGCTTACTGATGCCGCTCTCCTACTAGACTAGATTGGGAATGCTTTCTTGGCCAGACTGCAAGGGACGCACAAACGCCTGCCTGCCCCGCATAAAAACAGGGGCCACGTAGGCGACCGGTACCCAACTTGGGCAAGGTTATGCAAATGAACGGATGCCATATGGGAAAGGGACCTTAAGTGTCATACAGCCCTGATCTAGACATAGACACAGAAAAGCGCACACACCCCACCTAATTAGAAATACAGAAATTTAGCGCCTCACCTCAAGACAGCAAAGCCAGTTAACCAACCCACTAACAACTTCACCCTCTGCATGCACCTCTCAAATTCTAACCAAAACACAACCACAAACCTAGAAGACAACAATCTGCACAGACTTCAGTACACTGCAACAACAAAACAAAGCATACATAGACCAGCACAACAGCAGACAACGTCTTCCAACAGTATAACACCCAAACCCAGCCAACGGAATTCCGGGCTGAGGCCGCCAATACAAAATTCCATCTTAGAGGCGTACAGATCAAGAGAAAATCTGATGCTCGGTAGCAATCTGGAAAAACTATGCCAAACGACAGAGAAGTGGTTATGACTTCCCCAGAAAGCATCTTGGGTGCTTCCCTGTGGTGTTTTAAGCAGACTGTGAAGTCTACCTTATTGGTGCATGCCTCAGAGCAGGCCTTAGTCAATCTTGCCACTAAAAGCCATGTCACAGAATGTTTGTTGTACATCCAAGAAAGGTCTTGTACCCCACCTATATTCAGCAATTCTTGTGTTACTACATGGCATTGGGATTTTTTAAAGCTGAAATTCAACACAGCAAGAACAAGGGACCCCTGGGGGGCTTGCCACCAGGTACCTAAAGCAAATAGTGTGTGCTGCTTATGTGGCGAGGGTCTATTAGAATGTGTAAGATATCTCCTGTGTCAGTGTGTTGCCTTGCGAGAGCTAAGGGCGATGACAGCCGTAGCAGTAAATTGGGGGATTAACAAACCTGGGGACCAGGTCTGAGAAGAATTCATGAAGCGAAACAACTACACTTGTATTGTATTCTTTAGTATGTACTGGTGGAATATACTGGAACTTTTGTCTGGATGGGAATAGGAAATGTGATGTTTGTGTTATCTTTTTAAGGAATATTGTGGAGTTTCTTGTTGATATATTGGATGTATAGGAATGTTGTGAAAAGTTGAATAAACTATAGTTGAATAAACTATATCACAAAATAAGAAATTAAAACAATTAAATATGGCTACATGAAATCATAAATGCTGAAAAATGAATGCTTCCAGGGTGGAGCTTGACTATATTTATTTACTTCGCAAATTCCCAAAGATTTGCACACATCTTCTTCTTCTTCTTCTTCGTATGTGTATTATTTATATATTTGGTTTGGAGAACGTGAGCTCTGAGATGGAACCAACCTTGCCGAGCTCTAGTATTGAAATTTTATTTGGTTAGTTTTTGGGCAAGATCACAGGTTGGTATTGAGGCATAGCCCACACCTCGTTTGTTTGGTAGAAAGAAGGTTGTAACCTGGATACCTTTCGTTTGATAAGTACAAGAATGATATTCTTCACACAGTTTGTTGTGCTTGGTTGTGAAAACTGTTAGTTTATTTGGTTTATTAGTTTGTGTACACCCTTTGTAGGTACAATTGGGGTTCATGTATCCCCATGCAGTCAGCTGACACGTGTTTCGACCCCTAGGTCCTTCTCAAGGCTATGGTGTGTGGTCTTGTGCCCCCTGTGGGGTTATGTAGGTCGGTAGTGTTTGTTCTGTTGATATAGTGGCTCTTGTTGGGCCCTGCAGTCTTGCTTCCACCTGTGTCGGTGTCCAAAATATGGTCTGTCCTCAAAATATGTGGTATGCTCTGATCAAGTTGCTGAATTGGTAGCTCTAACCAGGGCAAATAAATTAGTCAATCAATAAAGTATTACAATATACACTGATTCTCTGTTTTGCTCATGATTTTGTCCAGCTCCGAAAGCTAAGGGTTTTCTCACATCATCACATTCTCTAATAATGATGCTTATGTTTCTGCTTATTGGATGCCATTTCATTATCAACACAAATAGCTGTCATTAAGCATTCTTCCCATCAAGAAAATTGTGATGAGGTATATCGAGGAAATACTTTAGACGATGCTGCTGCTAAATATACAGCTGTTTTTGTCTCTCCGACTGAATATGTAGTAATGCAAACAAACACAGTGCAGGACCACTGTTCTCCTCATTACAATATTTACTTATAACACAAAATCCTCCTCTAGACTCATAAAACAGGTCCTAGTCTTTGGTGGGTTGTCATCTGCAGCCTGATAACATTTTGTAGGATCCAAATGGTGTCATAGTTGTGCAAAAGGTATTGCTGTCAAGATTGTCTCACATATATCATGGACACACCTAGGCAGGAGACTGTGTCGTATGCCAACAACACAATGTGGCTAAGATAGTATAATCAAGCCCAGAGGCACTCTCTACCAGCCAAGGGTACTATTTTCCTAATATTCAACTGAAATTCATTATTCTGCAGAAAGTTTCTGGGATTGAATACACATTGAACCTGGTGGAGACCTTTTCTGCGTGGGTTCAAGCGTATCCCTATTGGAAGGATGACAAAAAAACTGTAGTAAAATTATTGATCAGAGATTTTGGGCCTCATAAGTTTGGTGGTATCCCTACGGTACATCCAGCTGGATTCCACAAAACGGTAATGCCATTACTGAAATTTGGTATGCTGGAATTACTATCATATTCCAAGTGCCAGCAGCAGTGGTTAATCCCCATTCCATGGTGTCCCATAGGACAGACACTGGTGCGGATTGCTGGTATTACCAGCAACAGTAATACTGGTGCCAGTAAACCAGCTGTTTTTTGCCGGTGAGGTGGCGGAATTACCTAAAGCCTTTGCCTAATTTCATCGCCTTCTTTTTCTCAAAATCTCTCCTCTCCCTCTGTGTCCCTCCCCATCTGCTATTATCTCCTCTTCTGCAACGCTGCCTTTCCCAATTAGGTAAGGCAGCACTGAACAAAGAGAAACTTAGTGAATGCAGAGATTTCTTTGTTTGGCATATTTTGCTCATGTGTACAGATTTATAAAATAAAAAGCTGTAAACACCAATCACAATAATGATCTTAACATGAAATTGAAAGCTGAAACAGCAGAGGCAGTGACCAATCAAACACATGTATTAAATATACATGTGGTGTCTCTGAAGAGATTTACCTATGTACTGAAATATAATAAAATGCAAGCGTGATCATTTAAGAAAGACATTCTATTTGGTGATTGGTATGATGGTCATGGGGATCACCATTGGGAGGGATGATGTTGGGGCATGGCACCAATTTTTCAAGCTTTCCATTTTGTCCACAACAACTTTGGACTTCTGGCTCCAAGCAAGCTTCCAGCACAGACGGGCATTAGAAAAACACTAGGAGCGACTTAATCTATGATAAGCACATTCATGGCTAATGAAAGGAAAGAAACTTTTGGGATGAAGGTGATATCAGCCTCTCATTAATGTAGCTCATATGCATGCTGCATGCTGCAGCTCATGGGTATCCTGAGCAGCCAGAATCATGTGGGTGGCTTTGAGGTGGTAGGTTGGAAGAGCATATGCATATAATGAAAGTTAAAGGAACAGGAGGGTCTCACAAAGATGGTGAGGATTAATAAATCGATCAGCCGGGAGATAAAGGGTATTGAGAGAGGATGCAAAAGTGTTATTGTATATATATTGATCAGAGGTGGGGGGTAGATCGCTTTCCTCTGCAGGTGCCTCCCCCTGGAATGGCCTCCCTGCCCCCTCAAACTTGAGCCAGACCACCTGAAGTTCTGGAAGCAGCTCAACCCCTTCCTTTTATCCTCTGCTTTCTCTACCTCCTATGCTAACCAACCTGTCTGCTGCAGTCCCCCGCCTCCTTGCACTTACCCAGAGCCATGCTGCCCTGGCTGCACATACTCAGAGCAATGCTGCCCTGATCGCATTTTCCCCTTCCTTCCTCCTTGCACTTCCCCCGTTCCCTTCCCCGGCACTTTTTGTTACTGCACTTGCAAAATCTGAATGACACAAGGCATAGTAAGATCATTTGTCTTGTCCTCCCTCCGTACCCTCACTTGGCTAGTTGCACCTAGAAACACATGTGTACATGCACGTTATAAATGACTTATCATATCATATCAAATTTCTGTAATTGGTGAAAGGCCCTATGATGTGACAAAGTAACTCTCAGAGCAGTTTTTATCCATTACTAGATAAAGGTTTAGTCACCCTATAGAAAATGGGCTAGTCTGTCTGCCCTCACCTTGTAGAGTGCAGCCATATCTACCCCCTTCACATATTTACCCTTTTCCCAATGATAAAAGCAATCATATCAGAGAACTGCTCAGATGTATTTCCAATGTATGAGACATTAAGCATGTTGCATCCCCTTTGAATACAATTACAAGCAGTGCAAAGGCTAGTGCTCTGGCTTAAATGAATGAAAAAAAAATCTGCACCCAACCTCTGAAGAGTTATGGTCAAAGAGGGATATCTGAAATATTGCTAAGGATTTCAATCGGGCAACACACACCGGACCAAGACTCCTACCCCTAGCCTTGAATGTAGCACGCAAATGGAATGCGTTCCCTTTATTTTCTGCGAATTCAATTTTAGATGGCACACAACCCGTCTCACACCCCCTTTTACAACTGCCCCAGGTCACAAAGGACCATGGACCAGGCCGGTTTGTGGGAATACAATATTTATTTATTTTAAAATTCAAAGAAATCACACACATTTTAATATTGGCCAGCAATCACCAATGGGGTGATAATAACAATGGAAATCACTGAAATACACTTGGTTAACCTTGTACCAGAACATATCCAAAGCACAAGTGAATAGGAACACGTTTTCAATTAGGATAGATAGCACCCAAGTTGAGATTTCCCCTGCAATGTTCCCTCAACCCACAATTACTCAAATTCTGAGTGGTTAGAAAGAGGCAGCAGGTAGTCAGGGATATGAGGCAGCAAACGGAATCAAAATCCGACCTTGCCTCACAAAATAAGAGATTTTAAACCCTTCGCAATGGCATGAAATGACACTCGGAATTTGACAAATAATGAATTAATGTACGGTTAAATCAACAAAGCAAATATGATTTCTCACAATAGCAGGAAGATATAAGCACTAGCAACCACAAGGCAAGGGATCAACAAAATGCATATAGTAAAAAAGCAAGTGGAAAGCAAAAACCCTAAGCAGCCGAATAACACGTTGGAAAGTTTTACTCATTTGCAGTTTTAAATGTCAAAAACGGTTTCTATGAAAAATGGGTGAAATACTCAAAATCGGAATGCGGTTTTTGGGCAGGGGAGTAGATGCACATCACAGGGACAATATAGAAGTGAAATGATGTCTCTAAGTGATGGATTGGATGAGATTTGCAAGATAAAAGGAGGTTTGGAAAAATAAAGCCGTTAAGGAGAGAAAATAGGTTTGGAAAGAAAAAGACTAAGTTTACTTATACTAGATTATCAAGAAGATACTGCTGCCCATGAAACAGGATAAGCGGCCGGATTAACCTGTTCCACGTTGCGTTTCTCTTGCCGTGGAAATTACTTCAATTATTCAAAATAATACTAAGGATTTACAAGATGGGGTGAATGAAAAAATGACGCTATCACTAGGAATCAAGGACAGGATGCACAAAGAATTCTGACAGTTGAACAAATTACCAAGGCATGTATAGGATTACTTAGAGAGTAAAACAAAGACAAAGTATCAAGATGGGGGTAGGCTATGTGTTGCTATGGGATGGGGAAATACACACAGTCCACACTTGAGTTTGGGATTTGGGACAGTCAACTGGGTTCTGGTCACCGCACAGCGGGCGCCCCTTACAGCAAACAGCTGAGCAATAATGGTTACGGGATGGCAAAGGTACAGCTGGATGGCAGGGGCATGGCTGGTATGCAGTTAGTGGGCAAAAAGCTGGTCTGGTCTCAGGATACCCCAAAAGAGTACCACAGCTTTTCCCCTTTGTTTTTGGGGCTTTTAGTGGGATTTCCGGATAGGGTCAGCTATGCTTTGGCATGGCAGTTGAATCTGTAATCTGGCAAGATGAATTTAGAATATCAGGATATGCAGGCGTTGGAAATTCAGGAGAGAGTCCCTAGAGTTCTGTCAGCCTCCCTTATTTATAAGGCATGGTGACATCATAGGATTATATGGTGGGCCAGGATTGGCTTGGCACGCCTCTAACCACAGGATTGGTCAGGGGTGATTGTTACTGCCTTGCTGTCGGCCGGTTGGGTTTCAGGGGTATGATGTCAGATGTATGATGCATGCTTTACAATGCATAGGATCATTCCACAGTTACTTTTGCTAAAATCAGACTTTAACATAAATTACATATTTGTACATTTGTGGCACTTTAACAAATTACATAGGCAGATTACATATTTCACACAGAACTTTGCGGTCGAATTCTCCCATTTGTAGGTCTTTGTTTCGACCGTCTAATAGTTTTTCACAGTTTTTCAATGAAATTACTTTACCTACAATTCTATAACTTTATACATGTGTATATATAGTCATAAGGGGTGTGAATATTGAATTTCAAAGTGGCATCACATACACTTTCTTCAGAATGTCCAAATATCTGCTGTTCCTGTCCACAATATGGCAGTGAAGGCTTCCATGTTTTGTTTAAAAGTCATAAATATCACATTTAAATTGTTAAACATTTACATTCCTGTGAAGTCCTGTTGCAGAGATAAAGGTCTTAAAATGTTATTAATAAAATAGTCTTTTGAAACAGATGGTCAGCAAAGTCCACCAAATAAGGGCATAATTTACAAGGCTGCTCTGGAGTTGGCTTTGAAGCTCTTCAGTAGAAGTTGAGAGGAGGTGTGTAAAGACTGGAGGGGGGCGTCTGTACTTCTGCTCTCTATATGGCAGAGGAGAGGCACAGAGGACCCCAGCCAAGATTCTCTATAGGGAAGCGCTGGTCAAGCAATCAAGGCCTAGCTTCTCAGGAGGTGATGCAGGCTGGTTCTTAAGTACAGTGAAGTCCCCAAGCCCCCACAAAGGAATGTCCACACACTGTATTAGAACACAGTATTTATATAATTAAGTTCAAGGTTATATACAATCACAATGACTTACTTTGTGCTTAGTTAATCTATAATGGCAAACATATACGGTTCTAAGTGGTTCCACAATTATTATCAGATCTCATTAAAGTGCATCAACTATACTCTGGTTAAAATGTCACACAGATCACTTAATAAGGGCAACCAACAATAGACATAGGAGGGAAGCAGTTGGTTAGAACAATTAGCAGAATACTGGCCCCTACCATTAGACACAGTTCTGTGTGGAGATCCCCCCACCTGGGCAACCTGTAAAGTAAAGATATATCACAAGCCCAGTCCATATATTGTTCTAGAAGTCTTATTTCCTTCTAAAATAGTTCTTCAACCTCTATGTAACTGAAATAGCAGAGTTTGTCGCCGGGTCGTCGACAGATCCTTCTTGAGCGGCTCCCTTTAAGGCAGGAGCCACGGATCTTCGAGATCCCATGAGGAAAAGGGTGGATAGATGACTGTGAGGTAGCAGCTTTGTTCCTTGCGGTGCTCATCAATGACGGAGCGTTGGCGTCCTGCAAGGAAGAGGCATACAGGGCACCTCGGTGACGATAGTTCAGGACCACAAAGAGTTTGAAGAACTGTGGCCCAGCAAGAGCGTTGAGTCGTTGGCATCTCTGTGGTCTTCAGGTGGCAGGAAACCCACCAGCAGATGCTCCTCGGTGCGTCAGCGGCCTCAACATTCTTCGGCGGGACAAATCGGTCGATGGTGCAGGCGAGAGCATCCTTGGATGAAATGTTACTTAGGCAAAGGGAGCACGGCGACTTCGGTCGGCGACGGTGGTCGGCGACGGTGACGGACAAATGTGTCCGGGCGCTTCTCCTTGTGATTCCACAGCAGTCCCTGTCTCCGGACGGTGGCCTGTCGTAGGTCTGTCTACCAGGGAGCACTGGCAAAGATTAGGAGTGCATGATGGTACCTCGTAGCTCAGGAAGAGGGCACCTAACCAGGTCCTCTCTTGGTCAGTCCTTGTTGATTGGTGAAGTAGAGCAGCAGCAAGACTTCTCTTCTTCAAGGTTAAGCTTCAGTTCCAACTCCAGTTTGTCTTCATTTTCTGAACACGAATTCTAGCAGTGAGAGGCCCCTAGATATACTATTTGATCTCCCATTCATTCTGCTGGGTCACACTCAGGCAATCAATCGGTCAGAAGGGCATTCATGCAGGCAGGCAGACAATCAGGTGCATAGTGTATTCAGGCCATTCACTTCACTCCAGACACTCACAACAAGTTATGTGTATTGGGACAAGTACCCAGTCATTCAACACTCCACACTGTATTCATACCAGTTTCAGGCAGGGCTGTCTCAGTCATTGTGTCAAACACCAGAAACTAGATATCCACAACAATAAGTGCATATTCATCACACACTCCATTCAGCCAGGTCCCACCCACAGGGTGTAACCACAACATACAGTCACTGGGAAGGATCCAGCCAGTCTGGCGTAGACTTCACAACAACACCATATATGAAACTTCCACCCAACAGCCAGTCAGGGGGAAGGGACAGAGTCAGGGCTTCCCAGGACTTTGGAAAAACAAGGTAACAGGTGATAGAAAGCAAGGGGGCACAGGGGCCATCTTGTTTCATATCATGAATCAACTGATTCCAATGCAAGGGCCTAGGTATCCCTAAATGGAGGAAACTCAGAGCACCTATCAAATTCAGCATGGAGCTGCCACCAGCACATACCCTGCTCTATGGGCCACACACAGGTGCCCAAAAACATACACTAGGGCACAGGGTTGCACCCCCACACATGGGTGCCATAAGGGTATCCCATGGGTCTGTACACCAAACCAAAAGAGAGCTGCACCGCCAGGAGTCCCACATGAACTCCTGCACGGAAAACACGACAGGGCACACGATAAAAACCAGTAAAGGACAAGGATACGGAGGCCCTGTCCCTCCAATGCATTTCCAGCATCACAAGGTGTTACTTGGGTTTTCACACATAGGCATCCCAGAATCTATTGTGTCAACCTGGAGCACAGACAGAAATCTGACGAGCGGGTGATATTTTGCCTCCTGGTCCATTCAAAGTTTCCAAGGGCATAATTATCACGGAGGTGCCCCGGAATCTGCTGTGGCTTCTCTTAGGGGTAGGGAACTCCTGTTGTCAGAACCCAGCCCCAAGCAGAGCAGAAAACCTGCTTGGCTAGATCCACAATGCAGCCAATGTCTTTACTTAGTTATTTATTTATTTAGTTTTCCTTAATCAGACAGGCTGCTGAAAGCAAACATTATATTATAGTTCTACCCAAACCCCCTTCCATTTCTAGGCAAGGATACGTTTTTATTCAACATTGTACTTTTAAAGCATGCATTTTTCTTAATTGTAAAAGCACATTTGACAAGTGGTGAATGCTGCTGGATGTCCCTTTTCAAATTCGTTTTTTCTTTCCCATCTGGATTCCAGACCCTGTTTGTAGCCCCTGTCAGTTTCTCTTAAACCACAGGCTGTATAAGGCAAAAGGTCCCTTAAAATTGACACATGCACAGAGCTATGATTTCTTTTGAAGGGTTTATTTTTGACATGTCAAAAGTCAAGCACTTTTCCGTACAGCTGAAAATAAAGTTTCTGGTGACGCCCAGCTCAGGCCTGGCACAGCCTGTCATTCAAGGATAATGCTTTCTTTTGCTGGCACAATCTGGATATGGATGGGCATGGCAGGGCCTCATTGATAAAAGCAATGTGGTGTTGAACAGATGAAAATAACATCAGGGCAGCATCCTCTTCAATGTAAAATATTCCCTTTTCAATGGGAACTTTTTGCAAGCATCAGAGCAGCACTGCTTTTGAATGTGTTTTTTTTGGTGCACACAAGAACACATACTGGCAGCCTTTCTTGGTGTGCTCTCTGTTCCAACGTGCCCAATAGTTGCTTGGCAAGATGGTCCAGCCATCATTTTGTAGCTGCAAAATACAGTTTTGATGCAGGGCATTGGTACTCCAAGGAGCCAGTGAAGCCATTTTGCTGTTAACTGCTGAAGTGCAGCTTGATCAAGGATGGGAATTCTGCTGAGTGGGTCAATGTACCCCACACTATTTTCCCTTAAAATACCTTCATTGGATCATACGGACCACAAAAGTGCTAGTAGTAGCAATGCCCAAGTACTGCAAGTCACATCACAAGTCACAGACCACTCCTTTGCTGTAAATCTCTCGGTTGACTTGGTTGTCACCATATCCCCTGCCATAGGACCAGGAGTGGAAGAAAAGAATATAAAACTAAACGGAGTAAGCGAATAAGGAGGTGATACGGCCGATGTAGAAAACAGAAAGGGAAACTATCCAGGAGTGTCACATTTCTTCACCTAGAGTGAATACAAAATCCAAATGAAATTGTACAAATGCAAGCAAGAGGTGGAAGAGAGAAGAGCTTTTGAAGAGGTGGTCAGAGCTCTTTTGTCAAACATCCCCATTAAGCCTGAAGTGGCAGAGCAGAGACACACTAGATTAACAAGTAAAATCCCTGAAAGGCACCTATCCACATCCAATTCCAAATCAACCCACATCCCACAACTGTTCCAAACCCACCAAAATAAAAAAGAAGGAAGCAATAGCTGTGGTACATCACATGCCACGATCCCAGCCCAACCTCATTACAAAGACAGAAGCAAACCCATCAAAAGGGCAATACTCAAATGCATTGCACCTTCAGATTCTATGCCCATTTTGACCCATGAAGATTTTGATTCCTTGGTATAGGCAAAAGAACCAGAGATTCAAACTCCAGAAGAAGATTTTCATAAGGGTACTGATGCCACATGCAACATCACTGCATTATTTGTTTCCCAAGCTTTATTTTACATTTTCTGCAGAATTATCACAAAGGTCAAGAGTGTCAACAAAAGTTATCAGTACCAATCAGCAATTTAGACAAACAAAGCAACGACAGTAACATTATACATCACAGTAAATCAACATTTCGAAGTAGCTGCGCCCTGTAGGTCTAGTGCTCACAGGCGCTTAAGAACTGAATTATAGGGAGCCAGGCACCATAGAAAGCTTGCGATGAGTTATTAAGTATGGTGGTTACTTTCTCCATGGCTATCAGGGAACATCACTACATTTTAACACCTAACCAAAAACTAATAGTGAGCTGTTCTACACACCCTCTTCTGGAAAATCCTACATCAAACAAGAAACTAAAACACTGTGATTCCTAATGACATGAATTAACTTTGGACATACTCAGACACTTCACCTGTCATGGAGAAAATGCTCTGCATGGATCAGATTAACCTACACACCAATCAGTCCCAACCCTTAACTGTTAGAAATAAACACACAGCTCTTAATGCAGTAAAATACACTGAAGGGCAATGCCCTATACCTTTCACCTATCTCTCAGCCAAGAAAAATTGGTAGTAAAAGGTCATTCCAGTGGTTCAGGATAGGATCATCAGGGATCTAGCACACAACTAGCAAACCATTCCAACAACAAACATGCTTGTGGCAGTGAGTAATGCACTATAGCAACCCCATGAGAAATAGAAACCCTTGCTGGGGAAAAAGGGACAACTAGCTTCTCTAATAGCAAGAAACAATTCTGAGAGGAGCTCAAAGGAGGTAAGAGTACAATCTCTGGAACACAACGACTGACTGCATTGTCATTGATTGCGGCAAGGGAAGTTGTCAGTACCCAGTCAATTAATCTAAAACATTACAGAGTGGTACATTTCATTGTGGACAATAACACCGAAAAACACAGCAAACATTAAATAAATATATAAAGGGTAGTGGGGTAAGTGGTTAAAATGGGTTGGGGTGGGGTTGAAGTGGCGTTATAAGGGTGGAAAATCGAAGGGCTTGGGGGGAACTCCCAAATAAAAAATAAAAAATAAAAAAAATCATTGTTTTTCTGTGTTTTGCCCGCAATTAAAGGTACCACTCTGTAATTGCGGTCACTAAAATCACTTATAACCCAATTTACTATAGATGTTACATTTCCTTTCACTATTGAGTGAGCAAGAGCCTATCCAGAAAAGGATATGTTGATTCCCTTCATCCTCCCCAAATAAAAGCAAACAAGTAGCATAATCTACAAGCCTCCACTCCGCTCCTACTACACAAGTAGCCACACCAGGTGGGCATTTTCAGGGCTATATGGACGCCCTAGTACTTGGAAACACATACGGCTGCAGGTCGGGAAACACGTTCTTTGAGAGTGGACTTGTCAGTAGATAGATCTTAGTAGCAGATTCAGGCCAGGAGAAAGGGACTGTGTGAGAGGTATACATTCAGAAAGAATTCCAGAATGATATACATAGTTTTGAAATCAGATTGAAAATACACGCTGTTCATATTTTCAACTTGCACAAAATATACATTTTTATGGCCCAGATCCGTTTGAGCTGCAAACAACATGTATCCGTTGGCCGCACCAAACATACGAACGTTCAGTACCTTTTGATGCTCAGTGCAAAATAATCACATTTTGGGAAAGCAGATAGAAAGGTTTGTTAGTACATGGCGAACATTATTAGTAACAGCAGAAAGGACAAATTCTGGTCATTAGTTATAACTCTCCTTTACAGAGATTAGGGTTAGGCATGGCCTTCCAGCCTCTAAAATGGGGAGATTATTTGCATCTCAAAGAGCTGTTACAACCGACACTTGATTCCCAGAGCTTGGTTGGAGGGAGTGAATCTAGTTTGCTTGAACTCATCATCTTGGGCAATCAACCTCTATTTTAGTCACCCTGACCATTTCAAGGAATTGTATGTCCAGTTACAGGATTTCAAGTAGATGCTAAACACGAGTATATGGTTATTGCAGTGTCGTAAATTCTCAATGGCATTCCCAAGTTGTATATTCGGTTCTATGTTATAATAACGAAGCCGACAACAACGCCGCTCAATACTGCGAAGCTGACAGCTTCGTATTACAAAACTGTCGACTGACATTACAACTGTCATTTGTTCCCTGCTTCCCATGTAATGCACAACCCCCAATGCTGAGCAGGGAACAACCCTGCAATCCCCACTCCCCTTGTTCGGCATTGTGGGATGCAGAGTATTCGCTGCAGCTGAATGTAGACTAAGTGCGCATTCAACATTTTTTTTTCCCGCTTTTTTCGGGCAATACCATATATTCATATAACAAATGATCTGTACACTGGTTTACTGGTCACCCATATCGATGTGCAAACGCGATCCTTTCACAACTGAGCTGGGCTCATACGGCTGCCACATGGGTGAAAGCAAGTTGATGTGGCTTGGATAAATATGAAAGATTCTGGCCACAATACCCCAACTCTGCTATGGCTTGTATTTGCAGTTGTGGGTGCCACTAGGACAGCAACCTCACAGTTATCTAGTGTTTGGAAAAGAGGTGCATATCCTAATGCTGCCAAAGCGCTACTGCTGCAGGAGGCCACAAGGCCACACTATGCTTTTGGCATTGAATCTGATCAACAGATTTCCCTTCCTGTAATATTACCCACATCATTTAATTAATTAATAATACTTTTTAAAAAGTCCAAGGCTTCTACACCCTTGCCAGATGGCAATTCCTCACACTGCCATGACATTGGACTTCCAATATTGCGTACGTCCTACATAAACATGAAGATGTTTCTAAATGCAGTATCTGTCAGGTAATGTATACCATAATGTGAGTGGAATATGGACATCGTAGTCTACTGGCATTACCTCACTGCAGGGGAATAACACACTTGTTCTGCCTTCCCGGGACTCCTGTGTTGTGGAGAGGAAAGGAGGGTGGATAGAGAGGGATTTAGTGGAGTGTGGCAGAGCATCTGGTTCTTATTTTGTCCTATGTAGTCTTTGTGTCCCTCACGTCTCCTTTATCCACACCCAGTATGTTGCTGGTACATGAGGGCATCACAAGAAGTGAAAAACAATACACATCGTAAATTGTTGATCGGCAGATATCAATACAAACCCTAAAGAAGCAGATCCATGGTAACTACTGGTGACACCAGAATGAGAACCCTGCCTCCGGTTTTCGTGCCACAGATGCCTGTGTTTCGTAGCCGGTTCCCACACAATGGAGAGGTGCACAGAGACACAGCGCCATGGGTACCAGACCTTCAAGATGTGACTCAAGCTAAATGCCGCCTGTTCTGCACGGCTAGTTACAAAACCGTCTGATGGCCTGCACAGTGTTCCAAAATAAGAAGCTGTTCTTTCGTAGGGAGATCAATGGGTCTGCAGGGGCACCATCTGCTATCAAATTAGATAACAGTCCATTTTAGTTATCCCATTCATGCTTTATTAGTAGGCAGAAATGTTGTAGATAACAGGTCATGCGTGACTGCAAGCAGATCCTGCAGAGGATCCAACACAATTATCCCATTTGTTGGATGTAATGTGTGCCCACTCATTCTGTGGAACTTAATTCCTTTGTTGACAGTTCCTTGGCAGGCACTGAAGGCCAGACTTGTCCCAATTCATAAACCTTATCAGAGCACATTTCATGGGCCATTTAATAAAGCATGCAATTACGCCAACCAGGCCCAAATGTTAAAAGTAGCACTCTGTGTTCTGTTGAGCCTGCAAAACAATATCCAGCAGCTTGGCATATTCTTAGCTTAGTTTTAAGACACACATTTTACTTCAAGCTACAGAAAAAGAGCATTCTCTTTTCCTAAAAAGGATAATGCAATTCTTTCAAAATGGTCCTAATTGCCACCATTACGTAACTATATAGATCAGTCATAGATCTCACAAACAAATATTCTCAGTGAATATTCTGTCACCGCAACTATTCTTGTGGGAATATATTTCCATCTCTACTCCCTTCTCCCGTACAACATAATCTATGGCATTAAAATAACTGGATTGTGATTCAAAATGGCTGCCTGCCGCATGCGACTGTGATCAATGTGAACTCCCGGCAGCCGTGACCTCCATTTGATTACTGGGTAGAATAATTAGGGCACATTATGTAATGTAATTAAATGAGGAACATCTGCAAATCTCTATCATAAAATAGTTCCTTTGTACATGGTATGCTATTTCCACATGCCAGTGAAGAGCCACATTTTAAAATGGCTGCAAAATGTTCAATTGTTCATGCACACACATATTTTATCTGGAAAGGAAAAGAAACAGATCCTTTATCATTCAAACAAACCTCATTAACTAAAACGTTCCGATGCCTGTTCACTAAAACTTGAGGGAAATAAGACAGTGGCATTATATGTATGTATTTATTTGGTGGTTTTTTATGCACCATATTGCAGTTTAACATGTAAATAAATTGAGTTAGATCTGCTTATTTTAGTGCTCCTTCAGCGAACAGTGTTATGAATTTCGAATTTTGAAATATGGAAATACACTCTCAAACTTACTTCAAGTCTAAGGGCTTTGGAGTAGATTTTGGGAGAGTAGAGGTGTGGAGTGTGTACACTGAAGGCCAGTAGCCTGGACTAACCATTCAGTCACAGTTTCTGGATCCATTATGCACTTACCTGTGCTGCTGATAAACTGGACCTAGTCTAAGATAATGCAGGGTTTTATTATAACTTCACTCACTCACAGGTAGGCTTTTTGTTTCTGTCTGTTGCAAGCATGCGTTCATGACAAAAGGCAAACATATCTGTTCATATAGAAGGGTGCTGGAACTGGGGTGCAATGTAACTTTTGTACCTTTGGTATTTTTTTTTACAAAATTGAGAAAAGTATAAAAATATGTTTTTATTAAGAATTGGTGAAATATTGTGTTTTGCCTTTCATTAATTGCAATCATGGAACTTCAGAGTTGTACTTGTGGTGTACCTGGGCTTATGTAGTGAATAAGAAAAAAACTAAATTGAACAAATCCCCTTGAAACCGATATTGCATTTCGGTTTCAAAAAAGAAATAGACAACCACAAAAATACTGGGTGCTTTGGGGTTCATGTAGCGGTTTCTTTGCATGAAGTGAAAGTTCACGGGGGCACAAGTAGAACTGCCTTATTATAACTAAACAATGTTGTTTTGCTTTTTTCAAGTCACATGACTAATCACGTAGAACCATTGGCAGACCCTGGCATATGTTATGAGTGCTTAGCGATATGATGCCAACACGGGAAAATGGTTTACACATTTGGACATTTGACAGCAATATTTGGCAAACGATATTAGCACCTGAGTATGTCATGAGAATATCTGCTACATGATAGCTGCACCTGCCATATGATGGGAGTATCTGATCATATTATGACACTAATTGGGGAACAGAGTACCTGGGCGTGTGATGGAAATATCTGGCATTTGGTGGACATGTGTGGTAAATGAAAGGATCAGAAAGGCGGGTGATATCAAATTCTGACGCATCGTGTGAGTACCTTGGTATGTTATGTCCAAACCGAACATATGGCGGGGGTGAATGGGACACGTGATAAGAGTGCCCGTCAATTGATTATAGTGCTTCTGCATATGATGGTAAAAGCTTGAAAATGGTGCAAACACCTGTCATACAGTGCCATTAATTTGCAAGTGTTGTGAGTACATTGCCATTAGATTAATATGCCTGGCAATACAGAAAACCATGCCACTGACTGTACAAATCCGTAACCTTCAGAATATGCGCATATATATCATTTTATGTGTAGACTACTTTCATCCACTCAAAACTGCCTGGCCATAATGCCATGTGAAACTAAGACATGTTTCTCATCGAGGATGTTTTTGTTTGATAGAATAATGTATGCCTAAAGGGGGAATGTTACTCTCAGAATTGATTACATCAGGGACTGCTTATCTAGCCCATATGACCAAGTTCTAATGAAGAAAGAAACATACTGTAATAAGAAAGACATTTTAACTTATTACTCTCTTTTAATCAAATGAAAGGGCCATTTAACAACACATCTTGTCACTATTTTGGCCCCAAGTCATCTCAGATAAATGACTGGTACAGTTGTGTAAGACCCTGTATATCATTTCACCACTTTGGTCAACCAGTGCTCTATGCAACAATGTTTATTTTGAGGAGAGCTCTCAGCCATTGTCACACTATGTATATCAGGGGAAGCTATTTGCTGTCGTCAGTTACTTTGGTATGCAGCAGATACTGTGCAGGGCTGGGATACAGCTAGCCACTTCACATAGGTACTACATCAGTCTGAACTAACATTTCACTGCCCAATGCCTGATGGGGCCTGCAGTCCTGGTTCACGCTGCGTGATAATGATTTGCATATTCAGGCATTTGACCAGGTATATAGTATGTCTTTTCTCCTGCCTCCTTTAAAAACCCATCTCCAAGCAATTGATATTCCTTCTGCTAATACCCCACCACCTATTACCCGGGTGGCCTGGCTGCCATGCAAGGCGTTCATCCGCATTTAGCAAACTCCTACAACAGAGGCGTTTCTTAATTATTAACTCAAAGAGTTTTAACTATGGAGCAGTTGTGGGGGCTGTTGTTGAACATCAGTGTCCTCTGTGAAAAGTGCTGCTCACCAGCCATGAAGGACGTTGTACATTTCAGTTTTGATTATGTGGAGAAGCATGAGCTGTGGGGCCCAACCTTAACACACATGTGTTTTTCTTTTAATGTGTGACGTGTTTTGTTTTTTTTGGCAATTTACTGGTTCCGTCCCCATCAAGCCAATCAATGACCGATTGCCACAAATTAGGAAGTAGCTGACTTTTTTTGGTTCACAGGTTTCTGTTTTCGACCATGCATTCTCTTGTTTGTGTACTTTTATGTTTTGATCATAGCTATTGTGAATCAGAAGTAGAACCTCTCACTCCTTGAATAGAGAAGTGATGATTCAAGCAAAATCCATCCAGCATTCTGTAAAATATTCAAATAACCCTGCCTTGGTTTATTCAGCCAACCTGTGGTTAGCCTGGAAGTGGTTCCTCTCCTTCTCAAGAGTCATTCACTTCCGGACAATTCCAAGAATAAATGACTTTTCATGGACATTACTTGCTCATAGATCATGATGGGCATCTGGTCGTTCTCACCCTCAATTACCTCTTTCAGCCTCAAAATATGTTTTAAAATAAATTTGATTGGAAGTTGGAAAAACGGTAATATTATATAATCAACAACACATTTACAGTAAGAGGAAATAACACTAAACTGCAGAACAAACAAAAACAATTTTAGGTGGGGCAGGTTAGAAGGCTAACAGAATAGAGCATTACAATGGCACCAGATGGCATGTTAAGACTACAGATTAACAGTAAGACATATGCACAATTAAAAACTTCAACTGTTTCTACCAAGATACTGTTTAATCTCAAATCATATGTTCGAAAGCAAACCCCAATGTACTCTTATATTACTCAGAGCTGACAACCACTATACATAGAGGGAGTGAAACAAAGGGGAACCTCTGCTGGTAGAGACCACATACTTATCACATGCAATACAAATCCATTCACACGCATCAGGCACCTTCATGCTCAGGCAACGCAAGTCACATTGTTGAGCACAAGCAAATCTCAAGCTTCCAGGAACAGTACTTTGCAGTATTTTTAAGCAATCGTTTTAACACCATCGCGGGATAACGGGTGTGGTCATCCTTCGATATAACTGAGTATATACATCCAAACACGTAACCTAATTTAAATCAGTGAAATATTACATCCTTAATATAACAAATTGATGAGTCACACACCATCAAGACAAGTATGAAAATGATGTCACTGTTATCTTCATTATTTGTAAGAAAAACATATAATATCAATATCACCCATTCAGAATTTAAAAGGATAAAATATCCTCACTGCAGGTAAGATTCAGATATGCCTTTTTTCATCACTGAAAACCAGTGTTTATGCCATCACCCACAAACCACGTCTATAACACAATAGAAAACTAACGAGTTCTTTCCTTGCAGATATTCAATAATTCATTGGCTCATTTGAGGTTTGGTGCTATATATGTAGTTTTTAGAAAGACAACAAGAAGTGGAAATCAAGTCAGCACACCAGTCCTTTTTTTCGTTTGCTGTCATAGGGATCCCTGTTTACAGCACACAATGAACACCCTGTCTGCCTTTGCCCCAATCATCATGAACGATGCTTGCATACATTGTGTTCTCCCACTTGTCCTAGTGTATGGGTGCAGTGCACAGTAAAGGGCATGTCTACATCTGATGGCTTTTTTGAGATAGTATGATGTGACTCACAGCAATAGTGAGGCAGGTTCCTAAATGATCTACATGGTCAAGTAGGGGCAAGCCAACTGAATGTACCAGAAAGAGACATACAAATTGCCACTCTCCAAATGTTTTGCACTAGGAATCCCATGGTCCATCGCCCATTCACTGTGCCGATTAGGGCTGATGGGAGTTGTGATCTAAAAAACGTGTAATCCTAAATATTGCAGACTCGTTTTAAGAAAAGGCGTTTTTCAAAATAATGTATATTATTGCATACAATATGGCATAAGATACTAAGGCCCTGATTCATGGATTATTTGCACCAAACCAAAAAAATGGGATTTGTGTGCCATTCTTCCCGCAAATCCCTGTTTAACAAATGGGGATTTGCGGGCAGAATGGCACACAAATCCCGTTTTTTTTTTTTTTGGTGCAAGTAATCCATGAATCAGCCTGTAAATATATCAAACACATAATTTAAAGTGGTCGGATTTCAAACCATTAGGAAGTGGATCAAAGTACAAACATATTCTTTTGAATATTGAAGCCGTTGACTGTAATCCAGTATCTCATCCAGCAAAGAAGGAGTATGCTCTCGTCCGATTATGAAGACAAGCACTAGCACTAGAAGAAAGGAACTAAGGGAGGGATAAGAAGTGGATCCCCTGATGATTCTGAGAAGATATCATTGTATTGTACATTGCAACTGAATGTGGCTCTACCCCTGATGAATTAACTAATAGTAGTGACAATAGTTGAAGGAAAGAAACATGTTGGAAGTGTATGTGGATGTAGTATGAAAGTGTTTGAATGAGTGAGTAAAAAACTGTTGGGTGTAAGTTGTAAGAGGATTCAATTCAACACTACAGCTAAGTCAACGCCTAGTCTATAATACTGAATGAAAACCCTTATTGATATATCTTTATGTCCAGTTCATGCGTTCTGGATGACTACCCCTATATAACACCCCTCTCTTGGAATCCCCCTGACCCCACTGAGCCAAGAAGTAGTTCTGTTTTGCAAGTTAAAAGGTTTATTTGATAATTTAAACAATAGATATATATATGTCACACCTTATAATAAATTAATAATTGAATATCACACTTAATCTGATATGATAAAGATTAACAACGGAGAATCTGGCACTAACACGCTTCTCTATAATCAATAAGGAGTTGACATGAAATGGATAAGGTAGCACAGTGGTAAATAGGTACAGAAGTATAATGTGGTAGAGAATGCTTTATAGGGTTCAAGGAAATGCAGGTTGAATGAATGAAATGCAGTATAGAAAATACTCAATATGATTTCAACAAAACAATGTAATCACTTTTCTCTGGCAATCCCCTCCCCCCCTTGATGCAAGGCAAGGAAATGGAAGGAAAACACACAGTTCTCAGAAATGCAATCAAATGTGATTCAGTTCACCCCAGCAAGCTTAGACTACAGAAGTTTGAAAACACAGGCAAAATTGCTTTGATATGTGCTGGCAATGAATTAAAAAAATATGCTAAAATGCTTTTAATTCCCTTTCAGAGGTTCAGGGTGAATGGTATCTAGTTAATATTAGCTCAGGCTCACTCTTGCAATGATTCAGGGATGATTAGCAGGTTAAACGAATTTCTGGCAAATGGAAGGCAAGCAGCAGCTGTTTTTACACGAGGAGAAATTTGCAAATCGCGGTAAAATTCGCGGATGCGCGTTTCACGATTACGGCAAAACTATAGGGGGTAGGAATGCGGTTCTTAGTGCGATTAAAAGCTTAGATTCTCAACTTTCAGATGAAAGTTACTGCAAGTCTCTAGCACAAACGGTTGCGGAGATATGAGCGATTGAATAAAGGTCGTTTTTCAGATTTGAAATTTTAAAAGCTCAAAAAGACAAGTGCAGCTTGCAACTAGAAAATGACAAGTGACCGATTTGGAGCTATCAGGCAGTTCTACTTAGGTTAAATAGATTGAATTAGATGAATTTAAACTAAGAGCTTTGGTTTGGTACAGTTTGGCGGTACTCACAAGAGATTTTAAACAGGAAGGCGGCTTTGTCACGATCTGGTCAACAGGTCTGGACTTCGGACGGTCTCTGGGCACAGCGTCTGGTCTCTGGAACTGCTCACAGCATCGGGGTCAGCACTCTGGATACAATGGCCTGGTCTCTGCTAGGCACCGGTTCTCTGGGTCGGGTCCTGCCTTCTCTTTGGATATTTCTGTCACCGGGTTCTTGCAAAAGTTCTTGGCAAAATTCAGACGGCGTCAGCCGGCTGTCTGAAGAGTTCAGTTGCAAAAAGATTTTTAGGCCTGCTGACAAATACTCTTGCTGGCAGTGACCTTTTTGGTTAAGGTTCTGAAGTCTCTGTTTATCTTGGAGTCTAAGTGTTGGCTCTTTGAAGTTTGATGGAGGTAAGTATGGATTTTTCCGGCAGAGCTTCCAGCGGCAGATGGAATTGAAGGTCTCTATCTGTCCTGTCTCTCTGCTTTTATGTGTTTTGAATGTGGGTGTGTTCTAGCATCACTGACCCTACCTCTCTCTCAGCTTCTAATTGGTCAAACTTCCATTTCTCACTTGATTGGGGGAGCTAAGTTGTGTCAGAGTGATGTCATTTTACAGCCTTCAGAAAGTCCACTCCTCCTGTCAACTTGCACACAATCTATATTTGATAACAAAAGACATATTTGCACAGGTAAACATTGGTTTAAAATTACATGCACACATCACATATCACAGGAGATATGCCCTGTCCAAACTTTGCTCTTCCTGGGGGCTTGCATTCAGAAATGGCACATATTTCACTTTTTAACTGACTTTGCAATTTCTGACATTAACCCAATTTTACACACATGTGCGCAAGGAGTATGGACATTAACTGATGAAGTTTCAGATTTTTAACATGCACACATTTAGAGTAATATCCACTTTTCCGCTGACACCCCCCTGAACATACCACCGGTTCTAAAAACCTCTTAAACTGTGGGCAGAAAAATCACAAGAATTATGGTATCATTTATAAAATTTTCACATGTCCGCTCTATGAATGATCCATCTTTTTAAAGTTATGTTCTGGCTCCAAAGGGGTGTGGTTTCCTCTCAGCACAAGGTAGAAATACTGGTTTATCCAGTTCTGCCAAGCCAGCTTGCTCTCACAGGCAGTGCCCCTCCCAGCTTCTGCCAAGAGGAAGCTACATTTTACGACCGCTGTAATAAAACCTTTGCCTGAGTCAAGACAGGCTTTGTTCAGAGCTCCTGTAGAGCACAGGTAATTCAATTATCAGATAGATGGCATATCCTTAGTGTGAGCAGCAAAAGGGCAGCTAGGCCTGGGAACACAGCTGTGACTCAAGTTTCACTCCTGATGGGGGTAGTTGCCAGGCAGAATTCAGTTCCTTAAGCCAGACTTTCAGCTAACTGTCATGTTTTTTTTTGTTGCTTTTTAAATTAACTTGCAATTTTACACATGCAGCTAGAATGCTGATTCTAAGTGCAAAACTATGACATTTCAACAGTTACAAAGGCATGTGACACCAAACATAGGTCACTCATTTAATCTAAACATTTTCGATTTTAGTGTCTTTAAATCCAGTGCAACTTAAACTGCTGACTCCATAGCAGTTTTGTTATAAGCATTGTTTTGGGCTCTTCATTTCCCAGATTTTGTAGGCACACAACACTCCATTCTACCAAATGTCTGCTGGTGTACAGTGAGTTTTTAGATGTGTTGCAATGTTTAAAATAGACATTTTGAGCCTGCCTTCAGAGAAACACAGGGTGGTTTTAAAACGCTTTGAAGCTAACCGGCGCTACTGTTTTTCCTTTGGCAACCCATTTCCCTCATGGCACCCCGGCCTATCATTCTCGCATTGGTGGGTGGCAAGTGAGGCAACCATTTTGGTGTGCGCACAAACTGCGCAGCTTTCCTGGATTTGGGCGCACATGTGGGTTTTCCGCCATCTTGAATTTTCTAAGCCCACAGCACCAAATGTTGTGGCATGATAGCTTAAACGTGGGTCAGGACACCCAACAAGCCCCCCCACGCGACTGCACTTTGAATTTGAGTCGATGGGGAGTCGCGTGCCCAAGGGTTTTGACCCACGCACCGGTCTGTCCGCATAATCTTCTTCCTACTCTGTAGATGGCACAGTTCAGCATCTTCTTCTCCATCCGGTACTGATCGATCGGTTCTCCTCGCCAGTCCTGATGGGAGTATTGGGCAGTCCACTGGGCCCATTGGATCTTCGTTCCCGGTCTCCGGATCGTCCTCCTTGGCCAGTCTCAAGGTCTTCTTTCTCCTAGGACGACAAAGGAAGAGCGGCAATACCTACTCATAGAAGTTTTTCCACCACTGTTGAGATGGTGGGACAGCATATGCATTTCATCATGACGAAACATTACATTCTTATTTTGATAAAAAACAGTATAACTAAGACAGTTTCATGCAAATCACAATATTTTAGAGACTAGATGTGGTATGTTTTATGATTGGAACAGAATTAGTCTGAGACAGTACCCGCTAGGATTCCAGAGGATTCCTCCAGTTGTTGCAGAGCGTGCCTGGGATGGCAACACTTCAACTGGTTTATGTGTACCCACTTGTCTTCCCCCGCTGCCAAAGGACCTTTGGGGATGTGGATTTTGTAGGCCAGAGGGGAGATCTTGTCGATGATCTCAAATGGTCCCTTCCATGTAGGCAAAAACTTGCGCTGCGTGGCCTGGTTCCTTTGGAAGTTGTATAGATAGACCCGGTCTCCCACCTGATATTCCTTCCTGGAAGTTTTCAGGTCATAATGGGTCTTCATGCTATCAGCTGATCTTTCTAGATTCCGCTGAGCGTAAGCAAAAGCATGTTGGAGGTGTTTCCTTAAATTCTCCACATACTCGTGAGTTGTGGAGGCATTTATCAGTGTCTGCTCTTGGGTCCTGTAGAGCAAATGCTGCGGAAGCACCATCTTGCGCCCAGTCATCAACTCAAATGGTGACATTTTGGTTGCAGATGAAGGGGTAGATCTGATGGCCATTAGGACCAGAGGTAATCGGATATCCCAACTTGGCCCAGAATCTGCCACAAACTTCTTTAATATGCTCACAATTGTCCGGTTATATCTCTCTACTGCCCCAGAAGAAGCTGGTCTATAAGCAATATGCAGCTTTCTCTTGACCCCCAGTATCTCCCACATCTTTGTCATTACTTCACTGGTGAAGTGGCTACCTCTGTCTGACTCAATCCTTTGAGGTAGACCAAAACGGGAAAAGATGTGGTTAATCATCAGGGCAGCTGCAGTTTCTGCCTTGCAATTTGGGGCTGGGAGACATTCCACCCACTTGGTAAACAAGCATGTCACAGTCAACATGTACTTATTCCCCCTAGCCGAGCGAATCACAGGGCCTACAAAGTCGATTTGTAAATCTGACCATGGCAGGGTCATCCCCCTCTTTTGGAGAGGCGCGCGGTGCGTGAGGGATGATGGCTGAAATTGTGCACACACAAGACACCCCTTCAAATATTGGTCGAGGTCCTGCCCCATGTGTGGCCAGTATGCAACCTCTCTTAAGATTTCCAATGTTGTGTGAAACCCCCTATGACCGGCAGTGGCCGCATCATGGGCGTGACTTAACATCAGGCTTCGGAATGAGGTAGGAACCACCCACTGATCGTGGCCAGCTTTGGATTTCCTTACCAACAAACCGTCTTGGATTCGGAACATTTTTGGACATTTCATCAACACTCTTAGGTCCTCTTTCCCAATGTAATCGGTATCCGTCAGGGGAAAGTTCTCAGGGTCCTCAATGTGCTGGTAAAATTTACCAATAATTGGATCCCCCTTCTGAGCAGTAATCAAATCAGCATCAGGGGTCTCCTTACTCCATTGTGCAATTGAAAGGTCGTTGTGAGCATTTGTCTGGGACCTAGTGATGGCAGTGACCTGGATTTCCCCCAACAGGGACTCAATCTCAATTAGATCCCCTTGGATGGCCCCGGTTTTGGCCAGCTGATCAGCTAAGTCATTTCCAGTTTTGTCTGGTCCCTCTACTTTGGAATGACCCTTGATCTTTTTCCAATAGATGGTCATCTCATTCGAGGTGACCAGATCATCAATGTTTTGGATCAACTTCCCATGTTTCAAGGGTTTGTTGTTAGCACATAACATGCCTCTGGTTTTCCAATTAACCAGGTGCTCCACGAACCCGTTCCGTACATAATCCGAATCTGTGATTATGACCAGTTCGCGGAGTTGATGCTGGACAGCAGTGAGGATGGCCTGATGC
The DNA here is from genome assembly GCF_040938575.1 of Ambystoma mexicanum. Lineage (NCBI taxonomy): Eukaryota > Metazoa > Chordata > Amphibia > Caudata > Ambystomatidae > Ambystoma > Ambystoma mexicanum. The sequence continues at coordinate 57,301,505 of NC_090941.1, forward strand.
ACAGCCATCAATTCTGCCACCTGACTACTTCGGGGACCAATTTTGTATCCAGCGGAGGGTTCTGGGGACTCATTCACCCATGCATTCCCTACGCCAGCCACCAGTTCTTTCGTCCCGTTGTTGTCAACATGGTAAGAGCATCCATCCACATAGACAGTGGGCATTCCCTCACACTTGTCCTCTTCAAAGACTTTGTGTGGGGAATTAAGGTATGCCTCCGTGTTGTCCTTTATTTTTAGACTCTCGTCCTCGAGACAGTTTTCTCTGGCACAATCATGCAAGTCAGCCAGACCTTGCGCGAGGGGACTCTTCTTGTTTTGGCCATATCGGACCTCCACAGGAAAGCCTTGCATTGACAGAATCCAGGAAGTAATTCGGGAATTACTCACATTTCCGGCCCGGATTCTGTCACTTTGGAGATATTGCAGAGGCTGGTGTGGAGTCTCCACTATGATGTGTTCCCCCTGGATAAACGGGCGGTAATTCTTCAATGCCCACACCGTTGCCAGGAGTGCCTTCTCACAATCGTTGAATTTCTCCTCCACAGAGGATAAAGTTTTGCTCGCATAGGAGATTACTTTATTGACCTTGTCATGCTTTTTGTATAATACGGCCGTCAAGCACGTATTAGAGAACCCTGTCTCCAGGAAGAACTCCTTGTTTCTGACAGGGTAAGCTAGGCAAGGCGCTTGTGAGAGGCTTCTCTTGAGTTGTCTTACTGCCTCGGATTGTTCTGGACCCCATTCCCACTTGACCCGCCCCTTCAGGAGATGAATCAGGGGTCTGGTGATCTCTGCGTAGCCCTCAATGAACTTTCTGCTGTAATTAGTCAGTCCAAGGAGGCTCCTTAGTTCCCGCACAGTTGTGGGGTCTTTCAGTTTCTGAAGTGCTTCCACTTTCTTTTCCTGGGGACAGAGACCCTGACGAGTAATCTCATGCCCCAAGAAATTAACACGGGTTCTACACCACTGTGCTTTCTGAAAGGAAAGTTTTGCTCCGGCGGCCCTCAACTGCGTCAGAACATAACGGATCTCCGCTATGTGTTCTTCCACAGATGAACTTTTGATGAGGACATCATCTACATAAGCCAGGTTACCCCTCGCACCCAGGTCGGGCATGGCCTTATGTAGGAAAATATTGAACTCATTACCGGAGTTGAGGTATCCGAAGGGAGTCCGGGTCCATGTGTACTGCTGGCCCCCAAAGGTAAAAGCCAGTTTGTATTGGTCCTCCCTACTGACAGGCATGGTCCAGTACCCATTGGTCAGGTCTATTGCAGTGAATACCTGTGACCCCTGGATCTGGGCCAGCCCTTGGTCAATGTAGGGCAGTGGCCATCGGGAAGTATGGACCCGTTTGTTGAGCTCCCTGAGGTCGGCGCAGAGTCTCCACTGGCCGTTTGGCTTCAATATTCCCAGCACCGGATTATTGAAGGTGCTGTGGACTGGACGGATTATTCCCCGGGACTCAAGGTTCTTAATTATTTCAGTAAGTGACTCCATGGATGCGAGAGGCAAACGATATTGCTTCACAAACACTGGAGTCATGCCAGGGTCCGTAGGGATTGTTGTTGTGTGTAGGTCGGTGCGACCACAGTCATATGAGTCTACCGCAAAGAGATCTTGGAAATCCAAGAAAACTTGTTTCAACTTTTGCTTTTGTTCCAGAGTCACACAGGCATCAGCTAGGTTGACTCTCTCTTCCACCATCTGCCTGAAGCCTGGAAAGACTTCTGGTTTGGCTATTTCAGCGGCCTCCTCCAGCTGGGTGGAGAAGTCCCTGGTTAGAGTGCTGATTTGGACCGGAGGCTTCAGGTGGGAAAGGCAGCCCTCATGGACCTGGAAAATCACCTCATCCCTCCTGAAGTCACAAGTCACATCTTCCTTACCATAGGGGCAGGAAGTGTACACCAGGAAGTTCCCCCCATGCCGGGTAAAAATCCTGTCTGGTGTTGTGTTGTCCTCACTGTCACTGTCAAAACAGTCCTTGGGGATTGGTCCTAACAGTTCATTTACTGAGTCGATGGAAAAATGTCGGTCATCAACCGCCATTCCAATAATGGTGCCTGCGGCTAGAGTAATACTCTTTAAGTCGCTGTTATCCACCTCTATTGGAATGGTGTCATGTTCTATGTTGACTAATGGTGTTGGGTTTACCCCCAACCCTTGCTGTTGGAGAGAAGCATTTAGATGTATGTAAGCATCAGGGTTTTTCAACTCTTGTCCCCTTTTAACTTTCACTTCCAGGGAGAATTGTCGGGTCCTTTCTGGGATGGTGACTTCCTCTTTAACCTGAATTTCAACTGCATAAGGTAGCAGTTGAGCTGACCTAAATGCTTTTTCTGGATCATCAAAGCCCATGGGATTATCCGCTAATCGGGACCAAGCTTTGAAGTTTATTAGGTCCAAACTAATGGCAAAGCGATTGAGAATGTCACTGCCTAAGTAAAAGGCGGCAGGGACGTCTCGCACGACCCAACAATTGTGGACTATGCTCTTGTTGCCAATGGAGATTTTGAGCATACACCTGCTTGGCAGGAGATGTTTGGAATTAGGTGCTTCCAGGTCCATTTCCCATTTGTCTATCAGTTTGAAGGTGGGAATGGCTGGATCTTTTGGGAGTTGGCGAAACATGGCTTCGCTGATGAAGCTCTTACCGTTGTTCACACACACTCGAGCGAGAACAGAGTCCTTCCCATCATTTAACTGAACAGGGATGAACAACTGCTCTCCAATTTGCTGAATATCAGCCAGGCTCTGAGTTGATTTCACATCTTTCTGGACTATAGGAGTGGGAGTTTCAGATTGTGGATTGGTATAGAATTTCAGAGTGTTTCCTTCCAGCGTGGAGTACCACTTTAGACTGGAAGGAAGGTTGATTTTCAGAAATAGAGAGGACCCCCCATCACCAGTCTGTTGTCCTACTGCTATTACTGTCACGTCTGGAATTTGGCTATTCTGGAAGTGAAATTCTACTTGGTCAGATTTTTGTTCAACCATGTGGCAGGTGCCGTTTAAACTAACATGGTTGACACTCTGTTTTAATTTTATTGGTCGGCTAGTCTGGGTCCAGAGGACCTTGTTTACGCAATCTATTAGGGGTGACAACCTTCTCAGGAGGTCATTCCCTAGTAAACAAGGGGTGCCCTCTGGAGTCACAACTATGACCGGGTGTTTCAACTTGTGTCGCCCGATCTTAATGTCCAAGTCTGCAGTCCCCTCAACGGGAATTTCCTTCCCGTCAAAGTTCTGCAGTTGTCCAGGAAGGGAGATGAGAGGAATTTGGTAATTCTCTCCCCTTCCTGCATTCAGTTCGTCAAAGGCCCTTCTGGACAGAAGGGTAGCTTGAGATCCCGTGTCCACCAGCGCTGAAATTGTACCCTGCCCCTGTACTTGTACCGGGGCATAGTATCTTCCCTCCTTCTCCTCAAGGGGGCACAGATAATGCACATTTTTGGACAACTGGTGGGCTAATTTTCTGGTTTTGGACATCGCTAGCGAAGAGATTTGGGAAGAATTCTGTGGAGAGCCTTGGGAATCTGAAAGAAAAATTTGGCAACTGGAGATCAGAGCCATTGTGGGTTCCCCTGGCTCCGGTTCTGGGCCGCCCCCCCTTTTTGGAGGCAGTCACCAGGATGGGTTTGAACCAGGGGATTTTCTTGCTGTTGGTTCTGGGATGAGATGGTGGGCGGCGGTAGCTCAGTCTCCACATCTCCCCAGTCTGGATTTGCATCCCTAGGGACCCATTTTTCTTTGGGAGGAGTTCCCCCCTCTCTGAAGGAGAAGATCCTTTTCCCAGGATCCTCAGAGGATCCCTCTCCCTCAAATTGGAAGATCTGTACCTCCTCCTCAAACTGAGTCTGTTTGGGTCTTTTGTTTCTCCTACCCCCCCTCTGCTCCTTAGGAGGCAGACTTTCAGGGGCAAGAGATTTTGTTTCCGGTTCCTGGGTTTCCAGGGGCTGTTTACAAGTGAGGAAGGAAGCTTCCTGCAAGGCTTTACACCCCCCTTCCCTTTGTGCCTCCTCCCTGGGAACCGGTGAGTTATCGGGGTGCTGCCCCCGTCATTGTTCTGGAGCACCAGGTCCAGAGTTGGGTGCGTTCTGCGCCGGCACGCCCATCTGAGGGTTCTGCTGAGCCCTCAGTATGTGACCCATATCCCGCGCCATGTTTTGAACCTGGCGCTCTAACTGGGAAACCCGCTCAGGCTGATACGGGGCCCTGTTTTCTCCCCTGGGCTGATCCCGGGAAGGGTAGCTGTCCCTCCTCTGGTAGTACCCCTGGTTGGGAAGATTTGGGTACCCCTCCACCCTTGGCCTCCCCTCTCCCGGATTCAGTGGTCTGGGCTCAGGGAATTGGGGAAAGAAGGATGGATGGTTTTGGGGCTGAAAGTCGGGTGGATATCTGGGGAAAAAGTTCTGGCCAGGGTTTAGAGAATTTCTGCCCTCCTGTGGGAAGTTTGGAGGGAAGTTCCCTGGGTTAGGTGCTTGGCTGGATCCCCCCCCTTGGGCTGGAGGAGTCCACACATAACCCAGGATGGGTCGATTTCCCTTGTAACGGGGACTTACATAATCAGGAGAGCGAGGGACCCCATTTGTGGGACTGCCTCCCTGGCTCCCTGTCTGTGACTGGCCCGAGGACCTTCTGGGCCTAGCATTATTAGGTGCAGGTAGGATTTTAGGCCCCCCCATCTCCAAATCCAAAACGGGGGTGACCTTTACCTCTGCCACCTTGGCAGCAGCAGGGGTGCTGTTGGCTTTGGGGTTTTTCTGGGCATTACTTTTGCTATCTATCGGTTTCTGCACCTCATAGATCCGGGTAGCCTGTTCAATGACCCAGTCTAAAGATCTTTTCTCGTGAAAATCCCTCACGAGCTGGGTCATGATATATTTGGGCAAGGCATGGAAAAACGTATTAATAAATTCTCTGCTATCCGTGCGCACACTTCTTGTGGTCTGTGCAAAAGCACGCTTTAACTCCTGCACAAATTCTTGTGGGGCCTGATCCTCCCCACATTGCAAATTGTAGGCTGCCTTGCGAGCCTCTTGAGGATTTCTGTGAACAGAAAAATGTTTCAAGATGGCCGCCTTATAGGTGGACCATCTTAAATGATTTTGGTCCTCCAGCCCCGCAAAGAAACTGGAGTATTCCGGGGAGAAGGTCCACTTTACATATTGAATACAGCTTTGGCTGTCCTTCAAATGGAAAGTCTCCATCATTTGTTCAAACAACTCTAAGTGCTCCCAAACAGAATACTTAGCGTTCTTATGGTAAGGCGTGATGACGCTCCTGATCGCCTTAATCTGCTTTAAAGGGTCCTTAAGCAAGGCCCTTTTTGTCTTATTGGCCATTTTTGTCCGGGTAACCCTGGTCCAATCGTCCTCGGACTCAGAGGCACTGCTCCCAGAGGTTCCCGTCTGTTCTTCCAGGTTTTCCCGGATTCTGCGAGCCTGGGAATGGCTGGCAGAATGTGGGGACCTGGTCTCCTGTGTCCTGCGCAGTTCAGAGGAGTCTTCAGATTCCTCCTTGCTGCCAGGATTTGATGGGTACCCCCCCCACTGACCTAACTGGGCAGAGGTTTTCAGGATGCCCTTAAGGGGCCTACTCTCCTGGGGTTCCCCACTGAACTGTACTGTACTTGGGTGCCCATACCCGGATGCCCACCCCTCCATTCCTGGGTGGTACTGGCCTATGAGCCCCATACTCTTAGCTGGATAGCAATCTGCCATCCCTGTGGCCCTGTGCTCACGTGCGCCAGGGGACATGGGGGTGGCAGAGCCCAGGGACTGAGAGGTATGAGGGCCTCTGGTACTAGGGCTCCTGAGGTTATGCTCCGGAGTTTCCATTTCCCAGCGAACCTCATCTCTATCCGCCCCTGCTCCCTGTTGCAATGCAAGAGCCTGCATTTGTGCCTTCAGTTCCTCAGTTAAGGCCTTACTAGACTCTATCAGTCTCTCCTGCATCGCTACCTGTTGTTGGAGCCTATCATTGTGTTGACAGAGGGCCTCATTTTCCCTCTGTGCTTCCTGGTTGGTCCTGGAGAACTGGGCCAGTCTTTGCTGCAGGAGGTTTACCTCCTGAGCTGTGTCCCTATTGGCCTGCTCCTTTCTTGCTAGAGCATCCTCCACCCTCCTGGTGTGCTCTAACAAGTTCTGGTTTTCTTTTTGGAGGTCACCCAGCCCCTGGAGGGCCAGGTGATTTTCTTCCATTTTCCTTTTTAAATGGCAGACTTCCTGGCCTATGGCGTCTCTTTCCTGACTAAGAGCCTGCATTTGTGCCGCCAGGTCGTCCCTCTGCCTTTGGAAGGCACCAGCTTTCTGGCGCTCCTGATCAAACTCTGCCTGGGTATCCAGGTCTTTCAGAATCAGTTTATTGCTCTCCTCTTTCTCTCTATCTAGCTGGCTTTGCAGGGTGACTACCTGCTCCGCGCATGCCCTGTTGAAATTGATCTGTTGCTCCAACTTTTTCTGGTTCTGCAGTAAGGAGTCCAAACTGTCTTGGTGCTCCTTCTGCAGGGCCAGAAATCTGGTATCCTGGTCTGTCTTTTCCTGTTGTAGGATGCCCATATCCTCTTTTATTTTAATGATGTACTGCCTGCTGTCATTTTCTGACTCCTGGCTCCCCTGCAGCCTCTGCTCAGAAGAGACCAGGTCAGATTGGACCTTCTCTAACACCACCTGTTGCCTATTTGCCAGATTTTGGCTTTCAGCACATCTATCCTGCATGTCTCCCATATATAGGTACAGGTATGCTGCTATCCTGGCAATCTTATTGTGTTCCTCTTTGGCTTTAGGAGCCATATATAGTTCACTCAGGGCCACATGTAATGGACCCTGATCTCTCCATAAGTCTGACCCTGTTTCAGTGACCTGTCGCATGATGGCCTGCAACCAGGCATCCTGGCCCTGCTCAGCCCATTCACCTCTCACAAATAGTTTATGTAAGAAGTGCTCTCTGGCTATTTTCATATCTACCAAGGTCGTCATTCTAGAGATTGGTCTCTGTCCTGACTTACAGAAGTTAGTATTTTATTTTTGCAGAACAGAACTTTTCTTGGAGTGTCCCTTTTGAGGAATGCTTCACAGCGTAATGCAGCGTGGTGATCCGACCGGATGTATGTATCCCGTCAGTTAGCACACTGTATTAAGCTGCACAAGTGGTATTCTAACCCAAACGTCCGGCCGAGCCCCCAGTTTGTAAGAGGATTCAATTCAACACTACAGCTAAGTCAACGCCTAGTCTATAATACTGAATGAAAACCCTTATTGATATATCTTTATGTCCAGTTCATGCGTTCTGGATGACTACCCCTATATAACACCCCTCTCTTGGAATCCCCCTGACCCCACTGAGCCAAGAAGTAGTTCTGTTTTGCAAGTTAAAAGGTTTATTTGATAATTTAAACAATAGATATATATATGTCACACCTTATAATAAATTAATAATTGAATATCACACTTAATCTGATATGATAAAGATTAACAACGGAGAATCTGGCACTAACACGCTTCTCTATAATCAATAAGGAGTTGACATGAAATGGATAAGGTAGCACAGTGGTAAATAGGTACAGAAGTATAATGTGGTAGAGAATGCTTTATAGGGTTCAAGGAAATGCAGGTTGAATGAATGAAATGCAGTATAGAAAATACTCAATATGATTTCAACAAAACAATGTAATCACTTTTCTCTGGCAATCCCCTCCCCCCCTTGATGCAAGGCAAGGAGATGGAAGGAAAACACACAGTTCTCAGAAATGCAATCAAATGTGATTCAGTTCACCCCAGCAAGCTTAGACTACAGAAGTTTGAAAACACAGGCAAAATTGCTTTGATATGTGCTGGCAATGAATTAAAAAAATATGCTAAAATGCTTTTAATTCCCTTTCAGAGGTTCAGGGTGAATGGTATCTAGTTAATATTAGCTCAGGCTCACTCTTGCAATGATTCAGGGATGATTAGCAGGTTAAACGAATTTCTGGCAAATGGAAGGCAAGCAGCAGCTGTTTTTACACGAGGAGAAATTTGCAAATCGCGGTAAAATTCGCGGATGCGCGTTTCACGATTACGGCAAAACTATAGGGGGTAGGAATGCGGTTCTTAGTGCGATTAAAAGCTTAGATTCTCAACTTTCAGATGAAAGTTACTGCAAGTCTCTAGCACAAACGGTTGCGGAGATATGAGCGATTGAATAAAGGTCGTTTTTCAGATTTGAAATTTTAAAAGCTCAAAAAGACAAGTGCAGCTTGCAACTAGAAAATGACAAGTGACAGATTTGGAGCTATCAGGCAGTTCTACTTAGGTTAAATAGATTGAATTAGATGAATTTAAACTAAGAGCTTTGGTTTGGTACAGTTTGGCGGTACTCACAAGAGATTTTAAACAGGAAGGCGGCTTTGTCACGATCTGGTCAACAGGTCTGGACTTCGGACGGTCTCTGGGCACAGCGTCTGGTCTCTGGAACTGCTCACAGCATCGGGGTCAGCACTCTGGATACAATGGCCTGGTCTCTGCTAGGCACCGGTTCTCTGGGTCGGGTCCTGCCTTCTCTTTGGATATTTCTGTCACCGGGTTCTTGCAAAAGTTCTTGGCAAAATTCAGACGGCGTCAGCCGGCTGTCTGAAGAGTTCAGTTGCAAAAAGATTTTTAGGCCTGCTGACAAATACTCTTGCTGGCAGTGACCTTTTTGGTTAAGGTTCTGAAGTCTCTGTTTATCTTGGAGTCTAAGTGTTGGCTCTTTGAAGTTTGATGGAGGTAAGTATGGATTTTTCCGGCAGAGCTTCCAGCGGCAGATGGAATTGAAGGTCTCTATCTGTCCTGTCTCTCTGCTTTTATGTGTTTTGAATGTGGGTGTGTTCTAGCATCACTGACCCTACCTCTCTCTCAGCTTCTAATTGGTCAAACTTTCATTTCTCACTTGATTGGGGGAGCTAAGTCGTGTCAGAGTGATGTCATTTTACAGCCTTCAGAAAGTCCACTCCTCCTGTCAACTTGCACACAATCTATATTTGATAACAAAAGACATATTTGCACAGGTAAACATTGGTTTAAAATTACATGCACACATCACATATCACAGGAGATATGCCCTGTCCAAACTTTGCTCTTCCTGGGGGCTTGCATTCAGAAATGGCACATATTTCACTTTTTAACTGACTTTGCAATTTCTGACATTAACCCAATTTTACACACATGTGCGCAAGGAGTATGGACATTAACTGATGAAGTTTCAGATTTTTAACATGCACACATTTAGAGTAATATCCACTTTTCCGCTGACACCCCCCTGAACATACCACCGGTTCTAAAAACCTCTTAAACTGTGGGCAGAAAAATCACAAGAATTATGGTATCATTTATAAAATGTTCACATGTCCGCTCTATGAATGATCCATCTTTTTAAAGTTATGTTCTGGCTCCAAAGGGGTGTGGTTTCCTCTCAGCACAAGGTAGAAATACTGGTTTATCCAGTTCTGCCAAGCCAGCTTGCTCTCACAGGCAGTGCCCCTCCCAGCTTCTGCCAAGAGGAAGCTACATTTTACGACCGCTGTAATAAAACCTTTGCCTGAGTCAAGACAGGCTTTGTTCAGAGCTCCTGTAGAGCACAGGTAATTCAATTATCAGATAGATGGCATATCCTTAGTGTGAGCAGCAAAAGGGCAGCTAGGCCTGGGAACACAGCTGTGACTCAAGTTTCACTCCTGATGGGGGTAGTTGCCAGGCAGAATTCAGTTCCTTAAGCCAGACTTTCAGCTAACTGTCATGTTTTTTTTTGTTGCTTTTTAAATTAACTTGCAATTTTACACATGCAGCTAGAATGCTGATTCTAAGTGCAAAACTATGACATTTCAACAGTTACAAAGGCATGTGACACCAAACATAGGTCACTCATTTAATCTAAACATTTTCGATTTTAGTGTCTTTAAATCCAGTGCAACTTAAACTGCTGACTCCATAGCAGTTTTGTTATAAGCATTGTTTTGGGCTCTTCATTTCCCAGATTTTGTAGGCACACAACACTCCATTCTACCAAATGTCTGCTGGTGTCCAGTGAGTTTTTAGATGTGTTGCAATGTTTAAAATAGACATTTTGAGCCTGCCTTCAGAGAAACACAGGGTGGTTTTAAAACGCTTTGAAGCTAACCGGCGCTACTGTTTTTCCTTTGGCAACCCATTTCCCTCATGGCACCCCGGCCTATCATTCTCGCATTGGTGGGTGGCAAGTGAGGCAACCATTTTGGTGTGCGCACAAACTGCGCAGCTTTCCTGGATTTCGGCGCACATGTGGGTTTTCCGCCATCTTGAATTTTCTAAGCCCACAGCACCAAATGTTGTGGCATGATAGCTTAAACGTGGGTCAGGACACCCAACAAAGTAAAAAAGGACTTGTGTGGACCGACTCAATTTGAGAAGGCTCTGACCATAGATCCAAATTGAAAATTCATTTAAGTATAAAAAAGAAAAAATATTGACGGACTAATAGACCACAATATATTGCTGGAGTACAGTACTAATTGGTTGAAATTCGTTTAACTTGTTTTATATTGAGGTATACATGTATGAGATATAACTGTATGCTTTTTTATATGATGCTTTTTATGAGAGTTTATATGAAAGAAATAATAATAAATTGATATTTTGTGATATTAAGAATGAGTATGTGGAAATTTAATGGTGTATAACACATATAGGAGACAGACACGTTTTGGAACAATGGGAAAACAAGTGACCCTGTGAATATAGTATATTGTATCAAATTTTAGAGGGCTGTTCACACGTGGTCCAGAGAAAAATTTCCTCTAGTCTCTCTGGTGTTTGTAGTGAGTCTACCAAAAGTAAACATGGACACACTCCCAACACTGCCTTAAGTTCCCAGCTCTCAACAAAGGCAAGATTTTCTTTTTTTTCAGGGGAATGCACATAATGGACAAAATGAAAATAAATCTTTGGCAATCTCAATATCTTCATACCCAACTTTCCTTGCCCTCCCATTTTCCATATAATGAATATACAGGTAGATTTTGTGTTTAGAGATGGTTTTTATAGTCCTTTATATAAATATCTTTGACCGGGCCAAATATCCCGAATCCCCCAACTGCTCAATGTCTAATGCTCTTCACCATCAAAGATACATTATTGTAACTTAAATTGAAGCTTGAAATGTTGAGGGCCAGCAATAGGAACACTATTTACAAGGTTGTACATTGTTGCAGATCATAAGAGAATTCATTTGTTAGTTTGGGCTGGGTGAAATGGAATCTTATCAGAAGGACTTTAACCAATGAACTGCAGGAGTGGGTGGAGCCTTTAATGACTTCTTACAGGAATTCAGGACTAACATACTCAACCTTAGTATTTAAAATGGTTAGGGACATTTGGTTTTCTCTACTGAGCCACAAGTAATGCCTAAACAAAGCAAGAGTATATGGTAAAACAGTAAAGTGTTCATATTTGAGATTTACTTCAAGTATGTGTCTTTTAAAAGCCGCCTGAAAAAATAAAATTGAGCTTTAGATGACAAGTTAGTGGTTAATCGATTTCAAATCCAAATTCAGCTTTTCAGTCAGTTTGAACATGAGCATCATGGGACAAATATAAATGTATTGCACAAATCCAACATGTGTTAAAATAAGTGCTGATACTGAGATTAATTTAAATCTGATAAATGTGGAACAAATTTAAATAACACAGAGAATTGTACACTAGACTTGATATTGCCATATATGTATCACTCCTTGAATGGTAGTAAACAGTGGCAAGAGCACTAAAAACTATACTGCATTCTAGAAATAAAATGTTTTTCTTGTACAGGTAAGCTCACTAAAATATATGTGCTGCAAATAAAGGTTTACTATCTACGGGCAGTTTGAAAACTTGGCCCAATCTGCCATAGAGTTTTAAATAAGCATTTGTCTTTGAAAGAAGATAGTATAGATTACTGTGAGTAATTGTCATTTGGCTTTTTACAATGTTTCGTACAGAAAATGATGCGGGTGATTCCTTCTCCAAAGGGGTAACCTGCTAACCAGATCTCCCTTTGTCACAACTCCATTCCAAAAGCATTGTGCACTTGTGCCCTGCGGCATCAGTAGCCTGGTCCCGAGAACCTGCTCTGCTCATGGCACAGAGCAGGTTCAAATGTCAGAAGATGCCCACTCAACCGATATTTAAGATATTCCCCCTGTGCCAAAAGTTCGATTATCATGAGTACCCCATGCTGGTGGAAGGGTAATCTCTAAGAATAAACTTGAGGGAGAGTGGGGTTTTGGTTGCCAACTTAGATTCAACCATGCCCTGATTTATGCTTGAATTCGCAAAAATGGTGTCACATGTGCGTGCGGCTGGAAGAGACAATGACCCCAACCACTTAAACTGACAAAGCAAATTGCTGCACACATTAAAAACTGCCCCACGCTTGATTGGTGAAAAGTGTTTCTTATTTAGTGTTGTAAATCACTATCAGAAGGAAATAGTGAAAAACAAACAGTGCCCTCTCAGATAACACGTGTTTCAACACATCAGTGTCTTTTTCAAATCAGGACACATTAGGGCTAAATTTCATTAGGAAAAATTGGTTGAAATCCAAAGAACAAAGAATTTAAAAGTTGCATCCCTCCTGAAAACAGTTAGTTCAGTCTCCTTTCCCCAAAATATCTTTTTTATGGTAGTACTTTTCCTACCATCCCTGGAACTACACACACAGTGCAACTTTAAAGTGTATACATATTTAGAGCATTGATTGGAAATTCCCGTTATTTTCGACTGTGGTACTGTGTTATTTGGATCAGCACTGGTTCACCTTCATAGTATGGGTGTAATTTTAGGGAGGGGACATGGGTGTTTGTCCCCCCCAACGTTTGTGGCACTCCATTTTGTTCCACTCATTTGGTAAAAGCCCCTTTCATTAGGTTTCAAGTCCTCCACAAACATTTTCAGCAAAGTTACTCCACTGGGCCCATATTACAACAAAAGGCAAAGGATGTATATCTCTTGATTGTAGCTGTTTTACCTTTATGACTGCACTGTGTTTCGGTTTGTAGAAGTGTTTAGGCTGGGTGGGTAATTTTTACCCCTACTCATCCTTGTACTCCTGTGAGGCAGAATTCAACTCATCACAATTACGTTAACAGAATCTTTTTAATTCTACAAACATACAACAACCCTAGATCATTCGTTATAAAGCAATCCTAGAGATACTCCCTGGGGAAAAAAGGATGTCCTCGCCACAATTACACACCGCTCACACACTTGAGCCGCCTGTTTGTGACAGCTTAATTTGGGTAAATTGCAAATTATTTGTTCAGCTGCTTCACGATTTTTTCTTCTTCTTTTCATGCGACGACCAACAGTTTATCTAATCAGAACCCTGACTAATGCTTCTGTGGGAGTCAGCGAGAGTACTTTGTGGAGAGAACACATGGGGTTGGTGTGCACTTGTTACTCATATACACACAAGATGGTTCCATTCCCTGATGTGATAATCTGCCGTGATGCTGACAGGGTGTACAGAGATGTCAACTCCCCCTGCTAGCAGGCACCATGCCCGGAAATATGTGTTTTAACACATTTAATTGGGTAAAGGGGCAATGTGTCTTGTGCATCTGTATTGACAGTGTATGTAATGCTGTTCAGATCACCCTCTAGCGGCCTGCACAGCTGGAGCAGCTGGCACTGTTATCTTTACAGTAAGCAATCTTTTCCCTTTAGAGTAAGCGATCTTTTCCCTTTAGAGTAATGGATCTTTTCTGTCCTTACTGTACAAAGTATCTTGACCAGATTACTCCACCTAGTGATCATTTTTCCCATGGATGTCATTCGAAATTGTACCATAATTCTGTTATGATAATGTGACCTTTATCCAATCATGCTCAGCTAAATCCCACTAACAAGTGCATTAAAGTATGCATTTTAGACCATGGTTGATATCCTCGCAGTGACTAAACCACGCAGTGGTATTCATTTTATCTTTTTTTTTAGGATTATGAAGAGATTCATACAAATACGAATTATTTTGAATGGAATAACATCAACAAAGGACTTGTCGTGTAAAACCTTGGGATTATCAATATACCTGTTTGCTTTCAGAAAGGCTACACACGAAGAAAGGTGGTAGGCATTGGTAGCAAGCCCATGATGTATATGCAAATGAAAATTGGTTCATGAGTAATGGCATGCCCATTGATGTCTTTGAGAACCTTGTCAATGGCTCTTTGGATTAATGCATCCACCACAGGATTCTGTTAAATATTGGCAGGTCAACCAAGCACTTCCTCCTAATGAAGTCGATAAAATGAGTACCAATGAGTAGGCTCACAAAACAAGTGTTAACAGCACCAAGACTCCTCTGCAACGCTCTACCAAAATACCTGTTATGTTATGTAGGAATTTAGAATAATATACATATATATTTTAACTCACCATCCTGCTTTGTTCAATGTCCTTACTTTCTGAGCTCTATGGGACTTGCTATTACGATGATGTGCCGATTAATCAATGAATGGGCAACCAGCTCTACACTTGTCATTCCCTACTTATTTGGTTGCTCTTTCTCTGACTCAACGCTTATATTGATTTATTTACTGCGGAAACATGCCTGTTTGTGGCCGCTTTAGAACTCATTGTCACATGGCTGGCGAATTGTGTGTATTGTTACTTGTCTTTATTGATTTAAGGCGCTGTAATATATGAGTCTTTTCTATTGAAATGAGTGGAGTGTGAGCATGTCTTTGAGATGGTTCTGCATGGTGGTAGTGAGCTAGATAGAGTGAAAGATAGGGTGATTGGCAGCGTTAAAGGGATTGTTGGTTGAATTACACCGATTTCCGGGTCAGCTACTGCCAGGGGGCCTAAAATACAGGCGCAAGCAAAGCGAGGGCCCCCTACCTGGGCCCGAAGCATTACCAGACTCAGTAGTGATCCTCATCGAGGGGTGCATTGCTATAAGCCCCCAACATGCTACCCAGGGTGGTAACAGTTACTTATTTTTAAGTTAACAGTGTTTGTATATATGTAGAGCAAGATATTTTTGTGTGAAGTGCCACTTAAAATTTCTGATTTATGAAAATATGGAAACATCCCACAGTAGATAAAGGGAACGGATTAGACCATCAGTGTCTGCTTATCAAAGTTCTGATAACATCATATCAACATTTCATCAAGTGCAAACTTTGTGGGAGAATAAACTATCCATTCTAGTCATTAATGTTACGCCGCACACTGACCAAAACCGCTGAAATGTGATGCCCTTCTCCACCACTCCTTAAGGAGAGACCAAGGCCTCAGCAGGAAACACACAGCATCAGATGACTAGGATCACCAAGTCTGGCAGCTGTGAATTCAGCCGCTATCATGCTGGCGGCGTAAGATGGATTGGAATATAGGGGTCATTCTGTGCTTGTAGTCATAGTGCATGCACATTAGCCTTTGTGTGGTGGGCAGTAAAGTTCCATCAACCAGATGTTGGGGCCTCCCAGCTGGTGTCCCTGTAGAGACAAGGAGGAACTCTGCTACATGGGCTAAAGAGACACACAGTGTCCAGTCAAAGTTACAAATACAAAATGCAATATGTTTGAAACAAAAGGTTCGGAATTTCTTTTTTCCAATGCCTTTTTTTTAATGTCTTTTTTTTGTTGGCTTTGTATAGGAAAGATTAGTGTTATATCCACAAAAAAACAAGGGTTTGGGCCCCCCCCCAAAAAAACTGATATTCAAATTTATTTTTTTAGATCATTTTGATTCGAAAGTATTGCATTCGATCCTTTTGCATTCGAACCTTGCGCTATGAACCAAGACACACATCTCTGGAAAATCTCAGAACAGTAGACACCTGTGACTGTGAGATTTTTCCCCAGATATCAAAAGGAGGCATCACATAAGGACACCACTCTCCCTGCTTCCTCTTTCCTTGCTGGGACCAAGAAATAACAATTACAGTAACAGCAAATGGAAAGGGCTGAAAATAAAATAAGTTTACAAATAAAACTGTGAAATATGTTTGTGCCTCTGTCGGTGGGTGCATGGTGGAAGATTGAGTGTGTGTGCTTATGGACGAGTGTGTAAGTGTGTGTGTAAACATGGGGGACATCTCGGACACAACCTGGGGGTCATGGAAATATTGAGAGCAATGGGATATGGCAGAGTAGTTCTATATGCAATGGGAGGGCTCTTGGGCAATAAGTGTGGCAATGGGATATAGCATTCTACGACAACTAGAGCTCCATTAAGCCAACCAACCCATCCCTAAACCTCTAGGTGCCTCTTCCCATTTTCATCCATTTTCATTATTGGCACCCAAATACTGGAATTTTCTACATCTCTCTATTTGGCCTGTAACTTCATTTCATACTTCTCTTAAATCATATCTCGTGTCTTCAGGACATCGCTTATTGTATATTTTCAACCTAACTTGTACTGTTTTATTTTCTGTTACGTGTTTGGGCGTAAATCACTGTACAAATTAATAAAGGTAATTAAGGAATAGAAATACAAGCCAGGGAATAATAGGATATGTTATGTGCTGTTGTTGTGTCACTGAGTATCATGGGGCAATTAAGGTGGTGATGTTGTGTGGAATGGGGCAGTTATGGGGCAATGCGAGTTAGGTTGGGTAATTAATGACATAATGGGAAATGTCATAGGGCAGTTGTGATGGCAATGTGAGTGACAAAGGCCAATTGAGATGCATCTTCACTGACCCAAGAAAATAATCTGAGAATAATATGTACCTTGTCAGTGTTTTCTGAGTAAAATATATTATCACCTTGTGTGCAAATGGTGTTACTACAATGCTCTTTTGAGAATGACACTGCATGACCCTTTTCTTGGCCCTATATAGATGCTAGCATGATCATTTATTTTACTGCCCCAACAAAGGTCTGACATGATTGTATTAAATTCAATCATACCTAGCCAGTAGCTTTTTCCTGACCCTCTACAGAGGGCACATTTGTGAGGGTCTAAGATAGCTCTTTTAGGACCTACAACCTTCACCCACTTCACAAGTGTCAACTTTAGACCTATCAGAAATACAATTGTGAGCCAACCTCTGTTTGTAGAATCTAGGCTTGCATCTTTTATACATAGATGAATGTAAGCATCTTTCATAAAGGATCCATATCATAATGGCATTAGTTCTCGTCTATATAGATGAATAAAATATCCACAGCAAACCTTGCTCAATGTTTTGTAATTATATTCAGGTAATAAATACTAGTTTATGATATAGAATTATCTGTATAAATATTCTTCATTAAATTAAATACTATTTGAAATAAACACCACCGCAGCAATGAACCTTCTTCTTTCTCTTAACAGTGATGTTAATCCCAATGGCTTAACACAATATTCTAAAACAATATCCATTTAAAATTACTACTATAAGAAATTGACTCAAAGGCCACAATTTCCAATCTTTGCAGTAGGTCACCAACCTTAAAGGTTGTCTTTGATCATCTCTCATTAAGTTCACTTGACATACGTTTTTAATTATTGCTGACAAATGGTCTTACTTAGTAGCATGGTCCTTAAAATCATCCACTTTCATATACACTACTATCCAAGTCTAACTGAGAGAATTTGACTCATATTCACTAATCTTAAAACTCAATCATATCTAAATGCCTTGAAATATAGCAAACAGCATTGTCAGTATATAAAATCAATATCAATCCTCCGTACGACGTCCTTTCATCGCCGGATTTTTCATAGCCTGCCACTTCAACATGCACAAATGTTCATCGAATTCTTTAGAGGGTGTGGGAAAGGGCAAATAAGGGTCTGGGAGGTTAGGGAATAGGTAAAATAGGTGGTGGGGGGTTAGGCCCCCCTCCCCGACAAAATAAAATGAACATTTCCACGTTGAAATTCCAGTGATGAAATGACATGGAACCCAATCCTCAATGCCAATTACATTTATCTGGCAGCTAATATGTCTTGTTCCAGCATACTCTTGGCCTCTATAGGGTTTGTGTCTAGTGAATCACATGCAATTGACTCATTAATCCAAAATATAGTGACCTCCAGATAGAAACGTGAAAGCCTCTAAAAAACAATTTGAAATTTTAAAAGGGCAAGTTGTTTCTAGTGCCTACTGACTCCTGGCGGCTACCTCCATACCACTATCAGTCTCTATCCTAAATTCTGCATCGTAACACCTTCTCCACAATGAGGCCCGCTGCCCAAGTTAATGACCCGAGAGAAGTGAGGGTCGCTTAACCAGGGTGTGGGTGCCATTACAGAGGGTCGGCACACCGATGAGGGTAATTTCAAACTAACTTGGCACCAATTTTGCTGTTTAGATAATACAGAATGTAGCAAACAGGTTTATCTCCAATTGGTATTATGAAAAAATAATGTCACCAGGGCACAATTGAAACTGCTTGTTTTCTTCATAACGCTTACCGCATGCCTGGAAAAAGAAATGTGTAAACACCATTCGTTTTATGCTTTGCCGCACAAATAGTACAACAAAAAAATTCTCTGATTAATTTTTGCCCTAGTGCAAACGTTTTAAGGTAATATGGCTTGCGACAAAACCGTTTTGTATTACCAAAGCATTTGCTCAATTTGTTTGCACTGGTGCACATGTTAGATCTTCTGGCCCTAGCTGTCGCAATTAGCACTTCCGCACATACTATTGATATTGATATTTTATTTCTAATGTGCTCGTACACAAGTGTTTCAGAGCGCGACAAGGCAAGGGAGGGGAAAAGGGGAGAACAAAACAGCGATCTTACTAGGCCATGTGATATTGAGAATGCGCAAGTGCATGGGAGAGGGGGAGGGGAAAAGTGCATGGAAGGTGGGAGAAGTGGAAAGTACGAAGCAGAGGAGAAATAAATAAATAATAAAGGCAACAAACAGTGGTAGTGCAGCCAGCAATTTGCAAGTGCTAGGCTTAAGGCTGCAGACAGGGTAGGTCTGATAAGTGCAGGAAGAAAAAAAGGGAGGGCTGTATGGGTACAGATACAGCCCCCAGTGCAAGGGGTGGCCCGGAGGCAGTGAGGGAGGGTGGCAGGGTGAGCAGGTGCCTGGGCCCGGAGGACAGAGGGTGGCCAGGTGCACGGTGCCAAGAGAGAACCGATCAGCAGGGGAGAGGGGGAGCGATGGCAGAAGAAAAGAGGAAGGTCTTGAGGTTCTTCCGGAACCAGAGATGGTTCTCCTCACGTTTTAGAGTGGCAGGGAGGCTGTTCCAGACGGAGGCCCCAGCCAAAGACAGAGCTCTACCCCCAGCTCGTTTCTTTGAAAAACGACTGACCCTGAGGGAGTTAGAGGTAGAGGAGCGAAGAGCTCAAGAGGGGAGGTATTTGTGATGGGAAAGCTGCAGGTATTTTGGGACCAGGCCCCAGAAAGCCTTGTGGACAATGCAGAGGGTTTTGAATTTAATCCCTGCATCCACTGGGAGCGAATGGAGAAATTTCAGAGCTGGAGAGATGCGATCCCAGGGCTTGAGACAAAGGACAAATCTCACAGTCCTATTCTGAATTAGTTGCAGAGGGTGTAGAGTAGAGGCAGGTAGATTTAGAAAGAAGCTGTTACAATAGTCAAACCTAGAGAGAACCATAGCTTGGGATACCAGGAGCTTCTTGGGGAAGGAGAGGAAAGGCAGAGTACCTCTGAGGAGGTGCAGTAGGAAGTTTGACTTTTTAGAGACCTGAGAGATGTGGGCGGAGAAGGAAAGGGTGGAGTCAAAGTTCACCCGAGGTTCTTAGCCTCGCAGGTGGGGGTAGGAGGAGGGCCAAGGGAAGCCGGCCACAGAGTGAGGGGAAAGGATGGTGAAGGTGTGCTGATGAGGAGGATCTCAGACTTGCTGGCATTCAGACAAAGATCATTGGTGGCACTCCAATCTTGAATGGCAGTTAGGCAATCAGAGATGAGAGAGGGAGAGGAGGTGGCCGAGGGCAGCCTGAAAATGAGTTGAGTGTCATCAGCGTAGCACTGGAAATTTGAGCAGAAAATGGCAATGCAGTGGGCGAGAGTTGCCAGGTATTGGTTGAAAATCCAGGGTGAGAGGTTAGACCCCCAGGGAACACAACGGATAGAGAGAAAGCTAGATGATAGGAAGGACCCAAGTTGGACCTGGGAGGGTCGATCAGAGAGGAAAGAGGTCAGCCAGGCCAGAGCCTGATCAGTGATACCCAGGTTTTCGCGGAGACGGTTGAGCGTGATGGTATTGTTGACCGTGTCAAAGGCAGAAGAGAGATCAAGGAGGATGAGGACAGAGGGAATATTAGAGTCACGGTTGGAGAGCAGATCTTCACGGATGTTCAGGAGAGCAGTTTCCGTCGTTCTGGCAGCTCTGAAGCCAGACGGCTGGTCATGGAGACAGCCAACAGAATTGAAATGAAGGTTAAGCTAAGAGATTGCCAACTTTTCCAGGAGTTTGCCCAGAAAGGGAGTAACGGGAATTGGGCGATAGTTAGCTGGACAAGAAGGATCAGCTGTGGGTTTCTTGAGAAGAGGATGCACAAGGGAGTGCTTCAGAGGGTAGGGGAAGGATCCTGATGCAAAGGAGTGGTTGCAAAAATCAGCAAGGGCCAGAGCGAGGGTGTAAATGTGGTCCTTGATGATTTTAGAGGAACAGGGATGAACCTTTTATGACGAGGCTTTCATAGATCGGACTTGTTTAGAGACCTCATCAGGGGAGAAAAGAGGAAAGGACAAGAAGGATGGTGGGGGTTGCTAAAGGAGGGTCAGCAAGCACAGATGGAGAGGGGAGAGGAGAGGTGGGGGTGGAGAGGGTGGACTTTGAGAGGCAAGGACATTACAAAGATCCTGGGAGGCAACAGGAGGGGTAGGGACTGCAGAAGGGTTGGCCAGCTCCTTGCAGATTTTAAAGAGGTCAGCCGAGTTGCTAGATGCCACAGAGTCATGAGCTTGAATGTGGACTCTTCTTGGTGAGGAGAGAGAGTCAGTATTGCCTTTGTAGCAGGCGACAGGCCAGTTTGTCAGAGGATGAACATGAAGCCCTCCATTTCCTCTCAGCTGCCCTACATTTACGTTTAAGTGTAGCTAGGTCAGAGTCATACCAGGAATTGCACTGGCATTGGACTTCAAACGGATCATCGCATATCATCGCAAATATAAATCTGCCTGACACTACATAGCAATTCAATTCTATACAAGCATTGACAATCACAACTAAAGGCACATAGGAGATATGTTATTTTTTTGTCCAGTTCACATGTAATAGTCAATTGGCTACACATGCAAAGAAATGCAAGATGCGTCATGTGGCTGTAACCTAGAAAGGACACATTTATGTATTTATTTATTTATTGTTGTTTTATATGGTGCCAGCCACTGGTGTAGTCACTTTGTATGGCCCTAAGATCAAAATAGGGAAAATGAAGGGAAAAACGAGGGTGATACGGAGGCCTGGTCCTTCTCAGCCATTGGGCATTCCAGATTAGTAAAGTACAGGGTATGTGGCAAATAAAAGGGTGCAGTGCATAGCGAGAAAGTGCTGATAAGTGCATGTGATTGAGTCAACATATCACAAAGTGCAAACCAGCCCACGATCGAGTGGCAAGGACTGCAATTCTTCCCACAAGCTCAACAAGTGCAGGAGATCCAAGCGAACAGTGCAGCATCAGAGGGATTGTCAGTGGTCAATGGATTTTCTTGACCAGACATGTATTCTGAACAGTAGGTGATTGTCAAGTGACCTAAAGTATATAGGGATTTTTTCCATGGGCGGGTTACCACAGTGATTAGTAGTCAGCCCTCAAATGTCTTCTACCTGGCAAGGACTGGGGTGAGAGAGAGGTTTTCAAATCTTAGGACCCTAGTGGGTTGTATTTAATGAGCTTCTATTTAGCAGTAACATAGCCCTGCCCCATGAGAGGTTTGATGAATGATGCACATGGATTAAAACTTAATCCACCCCTCCACACTGAGCCACGTATGGGTTCTGAAGGCAGATGCAATGTGATTTCTGGGTGTCAGGGCCAGGACTAGCCTCGCAGCCTGGTTGTCCAAATGACTTGTATCTAGTGGGTAAGAGCCTTAGGAAGGTCCTGGTACAGACTGTTGCAATGAGCTAACTGGGACAGCACCAGGACCCTAATCACCTCCATTTTAAGAGACATGTTCAGGAAAGGCAAGATGCATTGCAGCAAATAGAGGTGGCAATGGGATTTCCTGTTGATATCCTTTATTTAAGGGTCAGAGGAAAGCAGGCCGTACTAGCTGATGCTGACATTTCTTGCTCCCAACACACGAGTAGGGGTGACATGAATATTAGCCAGCTAACCAAGTGCCAGTGCAGGTGGCATATAGGTGCCAAAGAAGATCATTTCTGTTTTTGACATTTAGGGGGGTGTTCAGTCACTGCAAATCTCAATTTTCCACTGATCCTTATCTGCATATGTTTTCAGGAAAAACATGCCTTAACTACTGTCAAAATGACTTGGTACGTTACAAAACTGTCGACATTACATAATGAAGTTGTTTGGTACTCTGTAACATTGGATTTTAGCAGGTTCTGCATTTTATGGAAGTGATTTCGATGGAGTGGCAGAATCTTCGAGTGCAAATTCAATTTCTTTTATGTATGCATGTATGTATGTATGTATGTATTACATTTATAAAGTGTGAACCTAACTCAGGAGCAATGG
The DNA here is from genome assembly GCF_040938575.1 of Ambystoma mexicanum. Taxonomy (NCBI): domain Eukaryota; kingdom Metazoa; phylum Chordata; class Amphibia; order Caudata; family Ambystomatidae; genus Ambystoma; species Ambystoma mexicanum. The sequence continues at coordinate 57,324,116 of NC_090941.1, forward strand.
AGGCACAATATGTGAAAGGGTGGTTGAAGATTTGAAGATGCAGCGGCTAAAAATGTAAATGCAAATGAGCGACACATCTACATTTGTAGGCTGGTACATGCAGAGCGTGACATTCGCAAAGAGGGAGACACTCGCACCTTCTTTGACCTGATTACATATATTTATATAATTTAATTGTTCATTCATAATGTGCTTGATACCAGTGGTTTCTACGAGTGGGATCCGGATGATCGGGATTCGTAGCTGTGTTGTGCTGGGTCTTGCTTCCAAGATAAATACGTTGCCACTGAACTATCCTTCCTCCCTATCAAACGTTTCCTGTTGGTGGTGATGTAAATGTGCAGTGATGGTTACAGCTTTTTTTTAGCTATTATCCCCACTGCCTACATTTGTTTGACCCACCACAAATGTTTATGCATCACTGTTAGGACTGCATGTGTAATGACAGTATGTTCACATTTCGCTTTGCCATGACCGGCTTCCAGTACTGGGACTTTCTTCTGATTCAGACTTCTCCTATTTTTTTGTGAATCACATCATTCTCTGTGTGTAAAGTACAACATGCCTAGATCATGCTCTTCTCACATGGCATTCCTTGAGAATAATCACACTTCTGGAATTAGCCAGCAGTCTTAGGCCCGATCTGCGCTAGGCACAGTATGATCCGTTCTAAGATGTCTTTGCTAAACCAGTCCAAAATGCTTAAGGATGAACCACTGAAATATTGTCACCGCTACTATTTGTGATTGAGCTAGAACCGTTGGCTGAGACTATCAGAATGGGTGAAGAAGTGGTGGGGCTTTCGAGCTGGGGATTGCAGCAAAAGATTTGGTTGTTTGCGGATGACATGCTCCTGGCCCTTGGTGACCTGGAAAGGTCTGTACCGGCTCTTATGGCGATAATGGCAGATTTCTGGTTGTGCTCTGGATTCAAGATTAATTGGACTAAATTGGAGATTTTGCCCCTATCACATTTTGTGGATAGGAAATGTATGGTGGATTTAGGATTTCAGTGGTGTCCAGATAAATTGTTGCACTTGAGGATTTGGTAAACTCCTGAGATTGGGGACTTGATATCTGAAAATATGAGAGTTGTGTGCAGCGGGTTGAAGATTGATCTGGAAAGATGGAGTTTATTGCACTCCCATTATGGGGCAAAGTGAACGCCTTGGAAATGATCTCTGCTCCGAGAATTAATTATGTTTTGAGTATGCTTCCTTTAATGTTGCTATCATCATTTTGGAAGGATTTCGACAGGATGCTTCAAGAATTCTTGTGGGACAGGAAACCTCCAAAATTGAAGTTGTGGACTTAAACGGGCGATTGACAATGTAGACTTTGAGTGGAGAATTGATTTGTGTCTGTTTACTAGAAAGGCGATTGGGGGAGAAGGAGGCCTGGCCAGTCGAGTCTATAAAGAGATTGGGCCTCATTATGACCCAGGCGCTAAGTGTTTAACGGCGATGTAAAAGGCTGCGGCTCCGTTAAACACTTAGCGCCTAATTACGAGGTCCCTTTGCGGGACCCGACCTTAATGGCTGGTTTTACCAGCCGTTAAAGTAGGGACCCGCAAAGGGACCTTGGTGCTAATTACGGTACCGCAATTTGCGGTAACGTAATTAGCGCCTTCCCCATTCCCATTGAGCCCTATGGGGCAAAAATGGGAATGGGGAAGGGCCATGGCGGCATGGGGAATTACTGCCCCACCAACCTCGGAATGGGGTGGTAATTCCCCATTCCGCCATGGCGGACTCCGGCATGGACCATGGTGCTAATAGCACCATGGTTTAGCGTCGGAGTCCTAATGAGGCCCATTGTTTCACATTATAATGGTAATGATCTGCTAAGAGAGGAGTGGAGTAGAAGAATTGGGTCTGATATTTCTGAAGACTTTTGGCATCATATGTGTGAGAATGTTAAAATGTGCTCTTTGGGGCTTACGGAGAGGTCGAGACAGATAAAGATTCTCAATCCGATTTTTTGGACGCCCGAGAGAATGTGGAGAAGGGGGATGTCAGAGAGCTCGAATTGTTGGTGATGCATGCATGTGTAAGGTACGTTGGAGCATATGTTGTGGGACTGCAAGTTGGTGAGGTTGTCCTGGGGTGAGATTGGTCGGGTGTGTGATGAGGTGATTGAGGAGTTGCCTGCTCTGGACTTCAAAGTGGTGATATTGGGAAGTGATGAGTCTTTGGATGATCTTACTCAAAATCAGAAGAAGTGGTTATTCTGTGGGGCAATGATTGGTAAGAAAATTGTTCTGCGAAATTGGAAATCTGTATTGACTTTGAATATTGAGACATGGTTGACTGAAATGCGGGACTTGGCGGAAATGGAGAGGATGCTTTACAGGAGAGAAGGGAAAATGGGTTTGTTTGAGAAAATCTGGGGTAAATGTCTTCAGTTATACTAGACTTGGTGTAGTTAGTGTGTAAGTGGGGGTTTGGGGGGTGGGTAATTGAGAGATGTTATGGATTCAGAGGGGGGCTGTGATATGATTAATGTCTCAAAATGTACATAGTTGTTTTATAAAATGCATCAATTATTTTAGGAATTTTACTGTTTCAAGGAGTATTTTAATGTTTGTAACTTGATGTTCTGTAAATAAAAGTTTCGACAAAAAAAGAAATATTGGATGTTGTAGTTACAAATGTATTTATTTTGCTCATTTCTACAATTATATACAGTTCCATGACAATGCTAAAGCTAGCACTGTGATGAAGTGTAAAGTATCCATTTCAAGCCATTTGGCAAGCAAAGCATGTTAAATTACGCTTGGAAATATTTCAATGGTTATGCACTCCCATTAACATAACATAACAAGTTTATTTGGAGAGCATACGGTCACCCCCAGAGAGGCATCTTGATGCTACTGACAGATAAGAGATGCTTTATTGTGACCCAACTTAATGGTTCTCGGAAAAATGAAGGGCTGAGTGCATCAGCTGGGCTTCAAACCTGTGCCCAGGAGCTCAAACACAGGCCCCTATAGTGGATGCATTAGTCCATTGAGCCACAGACGGAGCTCATGCACATTTAACCTCTCTTGCTCACATTTTAAAGGTAACAATATCATCTAATCGACTTCAAAACAGGGATCCCGTGTGTTTGTATATTGAAACAGATGCAATGCAAGAGCACACCACAGATCATCATCATTCATTGTCCATCTGGGTCCTTTGGGTATTCAAACCAAATTGAACACTGAGTTCTAGGGCTCAAGGGGCTTGTTATGACTTCTGAAGACTTTCCCTCAGATTACTGCATCTGCCTATTTCAAGGTCTCGGGTGAGTCACGTATCTCATAATACAGCAGAGACCTTGAAATAGTGGGCAAGGATCGCCCATGAATGGTGATGGTCGGCCGTTGCTGGTGATCATCGGCCATGTTTGTCAATGGTCAGTCATGGTTTGTGATGGCTTGCCACTGTCTATGATGGTCGACCATGATTAGTGAATGCTCACCATAGTTTCCCAACATCTGGTAATGGTCAACTATATTTGGAAATGGTCCTGTGATGGGCATACTTGACCATGGTCTGGTGATGATTAACCATGTTCTTGCCATTGTTGTCCATGTACTGGTGATGGCCAACCATGATTCATGATGATTGGCAATGCTCATCTGTGATTAGAAATCATGACAACAGTCTGGTGATGGTCGGCAAAGCATAACTCTGATTGGCAGTGGTTGACTATGATTGGCAATGGAGCCGACCAGAGTGCATGCACAATGTTTGAAACTAAAAAGCCTTGCCATTATGAATTAAATCAAACAACTTACCCTAAAACGGCTGCTTAGCAAGATGTAATGCACTGCAGCCAAACAAAGCTCGGAGTCTATATATACCTCTGCTATGCCAAAGTGTATTTCCTACACATTTAATTTTGGCTCATATATAGGAATCAGAACTATAAATAAGCTAGATGCTCACCATCAACTCAGGTATGATAAAGCCAATAAAACCATTAATCAGAGTTTTGTCTATAACATGGGAATCCTATTAAATTATCAAACTACTGCACCAATATCTATGGTATTAAGTATGATATTAAGTTGTCCAGATATTAAGTTGTCCAGAGTTGTCAACCCTTTTTTTAGTCGAGTACATTGAATAGAGGTTGTGGGATAGATCTGTAGGATGTGCGCTGGTTACCACTCACGAATTAAGTGTATTAAAGCCAGTACTACAAACAAAATAAAATGATATGGGTGGCAGTGAGTAGCAACTCCCCTCAAAATTCCCACAAAGTTTGTAGTAATTGAACAAATGATTTGGGTACGGGAAGGCAGCTCACGCTCAAAACCCTTAAAGAATTGATTAAAGATATATAGTAGTCCACAGGGATAAAAATGGTATCACTGCAATAGTCCAAATGGTAATCTTGATGTGTGTTCCTTTAGCATCAGTAAACATTTAGTGGTTTTAAGTTCGTCATTTTTTCTCACTTTCTTTCTAAATTGACTTGCTTCCATCTAACTCCATTCCTTCGTCTCCTTGACCTGATATTTGACACCATATGGTATGTCTTCATATATATATTTTTTCCGAATTGTAATGATTATATACAACTAGCTGTATATCTGCACCCCACACAGCAAGAGCAGCCACAGCTCATTATCTAAGCATGATCCACCAGCGCCATTTTACATGAGGAGATCAGCTGCTACAAAATGTCCACCGCATCATCGCGTCCAGTTGCCTAGCAACCAATTCTCCACACAGCTATTTTACGAGCCACAGGAAACCGGCAGGCGTGAGCCGCACCCCACAAGTGAAGGCCCTTAAAGCCAAGGCCATCACCTGTTTGGACCTCACACCAGACGCACCCACAGGGCAGGAGCCCTCGCCACTCGTACGCTGCAGGAGCAGCTGTACCTCCTCCCCAGCCCGGCACATGTACGCTGCAGGAGCAGTTGTACCTTCTCCCCAGCCCGGCACATGTACGCTGAAGGAGCAGCTTTACCTCCTCCCCAACCCGGCACATGTACGCTGTAGGAGCAGCTGCACCTCGTCCCCAGCCCGGCACACGTACGCTGCTACACACAGATCCTGAAGCCTCGCGCACTGGCCGTCACGCTTCTGCAGCCCCAAGAAGCCTGCACCCCACGCAGCAAGAGCAGCCACAGCTCATTATCTGAGCACGATCCACAAGCGCCATTGTACACGAGGAGATCAGCTGCTACGAAATGGCCGCCGCATCATTGCGTCCAGTTGCCTAGCAACCAATCCTCCACACGGCTATTTTACGAGCCACAGGAAACCGGCAGGCGTGAGCCGCACCCCCACAAGTGAAGGCCCTTAAAGCCAAGGCCATCACCTGTCTGGACCTCACACCAGACGCACCCACAGGGCAGGAGCCCTCACCACTCGTACGCTGCAGGAGCAGCTGTACCTCCTCCCCAGCCCGGCACATGTATGCTGCAGGAGCAGCTGTACCTCCTCCCCAGCCTGGCACACGTACGCTGAAGGAGCAGCTTTACCTCCTCCCCAACCCGGCACATGTACGCTGCAGGAGCAGCTGTACCTCCTCCCCAGCCCGGCACACGTACGCCTCTACACACAGATCCTGAAGCCTCGCGCACTGGCCCCCACGCTTCTGCAGCCCCAAGAAGCCTGCACCCCACGCAGCAAGAGCAGCCACAGCTCATTATCTGAGCACGATCCACAAACGCCATTGTACACGAGATCAGCTGCTAAAAAATGGCCGCCGCATCATCGCGTCCAGTTGCCTAGCAACCAATCCTCCACATGGCTATTTTACGAGCCACATGAAACCGGCAGGCGTGAGCCGCGCCCCCAAAAGCCAAGGCCCTTAAAGCCAAGGCCATCACCTGTCTGGACCTGTCCGGACCAGGCAGGCCGAAACAGATCCACATTATACCGCCAGCCACGGGTAAGTGCAATCCAACCCCCTGACTCTTACAGATGTGATTGCATACCCACCATCTGCTAATCCACTCCTGTGGCCCCACGCCCAACCCTCAGGAAACCCGCTCAACTACCTACATACCAACTACCCAGCTACGTCATCCTTGGACCCCTGCCTGTTGCCCTACCTAGCAATTTAGAATCTGCTCTGTGCCACATGCCTGTTGCCTATTGCCTGTTGCCCTACCTAGCAATTTCGAATCTGCTCTGTACCACATGCCTGTTGCCTATTGCCTGTTGCCCTACCTAACTATTAAGATTCTGCCCTGCTCGCCTATCTAAAAGCCTCCACAACATGCCCATCAGCATACCTCCCACACTCTTCCTGCCCCCATTCGCATGTCCCCTGCCCGCTTCACACAAGTTCACCCTGGTACACCCCCACCCGACCACCTCACTCAACCTTACTCCCCCGAGCTACGCTCCTCCCTCACCTACCACCATACCACCACACGCCCCAGGCCCACCTATCTCAGAAACCTATTCCTCAGCACACGCACCACCCACACTCCCACACTCATGCCTACCACACTCACCCCCCTCACGCCACACACCCTCACACCACACACCCTCACACACAAACAAACCAAAAGCCCCCCCAACCCACCCACACTCAACTCAACTGTGCTCTGATCAACGCACGCTCCCTTCCTGCTCATGCCACCGAAATCCATGACCTAATCACTAACCTCGACCTTGACATTCTTGCACTCACCGAAACCTGGCTCCATGCCGCCTCAGGCCCTTCCAACAACCTCTCCCTCCCTCCTGGATACTCCCTGTTTCACAAAGACAGAACCTCCAGCAAAGGCAGAGTAGTAGCCCTCATCACAAGAGACACTATCGCTGTCAGATTAATCAATGCCACTATCGATGACCACACCGACTCACTCACAGTCAAACTAGCCCTCTCACCTAATGACACCATCACCCTTCACATTATCTACGCCCCCCAGCCCACCTCTAGACTTCTAAGCCAATATTCTACATCTAGTTGGAGACAACCTGAAAACCAACACCAGAGCCATAATCCTAGGCGACCTCAACCTAGGACTAAACGACCCCAAAGATAAGCAAAGCAAAACCCTGAACAAATCCCTCCTTGACATGGGTTTTACCCAGAGAGTAACTAATCCCACACACAACAAAGTTTGCACCCTCGACTGGATAGCTGACCACAACTGCTCCGTCGACATCAGCCCCAACACCCGATGCCCGTGGACTGACCACCACCTAATACATTTCTAAATCCCTACAGGAATCAAGCCTCAACCCACTTAATCCTGCCCCCAGCCATGGCTAGATCCTCCAGACAACTTACAAAAGAAAGACTCATTCCCATCCTAGAAGCAGCCACAGCTTTTAGACCACCCTTCTTCTCTAACCCAGTAGAATTAGCAGACCTCTACAAAAAAAACATCCCCTCAGCCATAGACTCCATCGCTCCACTCCTGCCTAAAAAAGCCAAAAACAAAAAACATGCCAACTCATGGTTCTCACAAGAGCTACTCCACCTCAGAGCCAAAAAAAGAGAAGCCCTCTCCAGGTGGAGATCTCACCCCTCTCCCTCCTCACTGGAAGCCTACAAAACCCTCGCCTCCCAGTACAAAAAAGAAATCACCACTGCCAAATCAGCCTCCTATAACTCCAGAATAGACAATGCCAAATCAGATTCCAAGGAACTATTCACCATCTACAAAGAACTGGCATCCCCACCAACTAACACCCAAGAAACAGTCAAAGACCAAGCCTTGTGCAACTCCATCCAAACAGCCATGTTAAACAAACTTAAGACTCTACAAGAAAAGATAAAAACCCACCACAAAGCCATCCCCACAACCAACTCTCCCCCCAAAGCCAACAATCAAAACACCAATCACACTAACAACTACCCTCCATTCTCCTTCCATGATGTGACTGAATCAGAAGTCATAGCGCTCATGAAAAACATTAAACCCTCCTCTTGCAAGGGCGACACCTGCCCAGCATCACTGATCAAAGAATGCGCTGAACCCCTAGCCCCATTCCTAACAGCTTTCATCAACGCATCCCTTTCCTCGGGAGTCGTACCACCCTCCCTTAAGGAATCTTGGGTACGCCAGCTTCTGAAAAAACCCACGCTTGACCCTAATCAACCCAACAACTACAGACCCTTAACTACTGTACCATTCCTGCTAGAAATATTAGACAAAGCAGCTTACTTACAGATCCAACAACACCTGGAAACCAACAACATCCTAGGTAAAAGACAATCTGGTTTCCGGCCTCGCCATGGAACCGAGACAGCCCTACTTGACTTAAAGTTACAGCTCCAACAAACCATGGACCAGGGCAAGCCTCCTCTAGTTCTATTCCTCAACCTATCCGCCGCATTCGACCTCGTAGACCATAAGATACTATGCAAACACCTCAAAAATGCAGCACAATTCTCCCAACAAGACACTACCTGGATCACATCCTTCCTCGAAGACAGTCTCATGAGAGTCTTCTCCGATCAGGACAGCGCATCCCCCAATCCCATCCACTGCGGAGTCCCACATGGATTGTGCACCTCTCCCACCCTCTATAACATTTTCACTCTCCCCCTCTTCAACGACCTCGATGATCACAACATAGCCTACACCAACTACGCTGATGACACTCAGGTCCTCCTCCCCCTCACTGGCTCTTACGATCAGGACGCAGCCACCCTCAACAAGATCTACACCATTATCCAGGCATGGATGGCAGTAAACAGACTCTGTCTCAATGGAAACAAGACAGAAAATGTCATAGTAGGCCCTAAACAAGTCCTCAGCAAACTTGATAGCAAATACGCCTCCTTCAACATAGACAACACAAACATCACTACCTCAGCCGCGGCTAAAACCCTAGGAGTATTCCTAGATGCCTCGCTCTCCATGTCCTGCCAAGTAAATGCTATTGCTTCCTCCGCAGCCCTAGCGACCAAGGTCATAAATGTTGTCAAGCCCTACCTCTCCCCCAAAAACCGCCTCGCCATCGCAAGAGCCACAGTAGGAGCTAAGCTTGACTACTGCAACGTCCTATTTCTAGGCACCTCCACCAAAAACCTAAATAAAAAACTTCAAACCACACAAAATAACGCTCTGAGGGCAGCCCTCAGCATCCCTAAAAGAGAACACATATCCCAAGCAAGACGAAACGCTCACTGGCTCCCTGTTAGGGAGCGTATACTCTTCAAAGCACTCTCCATCACCCATGCCTGCCTGGCGCTATCAGCACCACCATGCCTCTCAGAAACCATCCACAGAGACAGCTCCACCAGACCCAAACGCACCCAACACTGCAACCAACTCTCCGTCCCGACCTTCAAAAGACACAAAGCTGGCAGATCCAGCTTCACGGTGCTCGCACCCAAGAACTGGAGCACCTTCCGTAAGGCCCTCAAAACACAACTATATGCCACTATGGCTCACAGACTTAGAGAATGTCTTAGTTATCAATACTGCATTCTATCTTGTACTCTGTATACTAATCCATCTCGTGAATACTATGCCTACTAAACCGCTATGCAAACCTATCCCTGTATAGATATGACTTTACCCTGTATAGACATGACCTCGCCAGACCCAGAGATGTACGTATATGTATAAACAACTGTACCCTGAATAGACATGACTGCTCTAGACCCAGAAATGTATCATCTATGTATAAACAATTGTATCTGCAAGCAAACTTCCTGGTAACAGCTCCACGATGCCCCCGGGCCGTGGGCGCTTTATAAATCCAAATAAATAAAAGTAAATAAATAAATACATAAATAAAAATAAATTATCTGGCTTTTGACATTATTGGCAACACATACTGTGAACAATGGGCTAAAACAACTTATATGCTGACCTATCCATATCATTTCATTATTTTTGGTGTGCACAATGTACAACACCAAAATACATGTTGTTATCTCTTATCAATGTACTGTATAAAATGTGTCTACTGATTACAGCCTTGATAACGTATCGGCTGTCTACGATTTGAAGAATAAATATTCATTTCTGAACCATTTGGACTATTGCAGTGATACAATTTTTATCCCTGTTGACTACTATAAATCTTTAATCAATTCTTTAAGGGTTTTGAGTGCCAGCTGCCTTCCCATACCGCAATCATTTGTACATTGAATGCAGCAGCCCCCCAGCCATAACAGCTCCCTCTCTGCTCCTTAACTTCTCCAACTCCCTCAACTTCCTTGTTGTCTGGCTTTGTTCATTGCCTAACATTTCTATATGCATCCGTCCTGGGTGTTTCTGCATTGCTCCTGTAACCTGGATGCCCCATTTCATTGCCTTTCCTGCGCCGATTTGTTCTCTTGCTTCACCTTGCCTATACCTGCTCGGTATTCACCTTAATTCACCACTGGGTCCTGTGAGCTTACCATTACGATACCCCAGTCCAGTGCCTCACACTGTCTCTGCACCACGTTAATCTGGGGGTACATGTTTGTGGTGCAGGGAGAGCTATCGTGCTTTCTTAGTCCAAGAAATTGAATTCTCTGTGTGTGGGCGCAGGGCAGTGCTTCAACATCACATTCATGCATATCCAGTTCAGTGTTCGCCGTGGCGTTCATTGCCCAATGGACATCTAAACTAGGTACGGGCCAGAACGCAGTCCGAAATCACGTTTTTGCGAAAATCCTTCTCTCCAAAATACCAACTCCGAAAAATGCACAATTTTCCTCGTACTAATGTCTCTCAATTCACAACCGTCCAGCCATTTTGACAACACGTCAACCACCACAACAAGATAACTTCCTTGGGTTCCTCATACATTCAGGGTATCTAGCATATCTACCTCAAACACATCTGAGACTGTCTGTGCTGTCACAGTCTCATTCGTGAAAGGTTTACTTATCTTTAAAATGTTGTCACTTTACAACTCTCACACTCTCTCAATTTTCTCTCAATATCCGCATCCATTTCCCTCCACCAGTAATCTGCCCTAATAAATCCTTTACTCTTACTGAGACCAAAATGCCCCTTGTGGAAAATCCTGATGACCATGTCTCTAATCCCCTCCGGCACTACCATTCGATTCCACTGACCAACCAAATATTGATACCATCGGCTCATGATCCATAACTATTGTAAAAGGTCTAGCCCACACATACAGTGTAAGCCTCTCAACTCCCCACACACATGCCAGGGCTTCCCTTTCCAAAACCAGACATCTTATTTCTGCATCCCTGAGTGGGCAACACAGGAAAGCATGTCTGAATTATCCAGTTGCATTAAAACACGTTACTCCGTTTTCTCTAGCATCGGTATATTTATACACCTGCAGCCTGTCTGCACTGGTGCCACCAATAAACTCTACTTCACACATCTAAATTCTTTTTCATAGAGCTCATTCTAGGTGAACTTTGATTTTTTGTTTTAGTTAGATTCTTCATGCTTTTTGTCTTGTTCCGTAATACTCAATAAACCCAAGAAAATGCACAACAACTCCCCTTTTCCATGGCGACTTCATTTTAGCTACTGCCACAATCGCGTCATTCTTCATCCTCACACATCGTTCCGACAACTCATGCCTCAGGTAATCCACAGTTTCTTTCCGAAATGTACACTTCTCTAAATAAATGTTTAGTCCTGCCTCAAATAGACTCCTCAGAACCTCCTTCAAATGCCCATGATGCTAACTTTGATCCTTTCCCCAGACCAATATGTCATTCTGGTAACATTTTACCGCTTTCTTTGCCACTTTCAATTTTTCCATCACCCTCTGAAAGATGCTTGATGCTGAAATCCAAATGGCATTGTTTTGCAATGGTGTAACAAATGTGGTCAAATCAATTGAACTAACATTCAACCGAATTTGATGGCATGCCAATTTGAGATCGATCACAGAAAACAATCTAGCCTCTGACACTTCTGCTATAATTTCATTGATTTTGGGTAATGCAAACCAGTCCAGGATCACCTTTTCTAGTCTCCTTAACTCACTCTCAACCTCTGTCTTTAACAGCATGGGGATGTTACGTGCTTTTGCTCTAATGAGTATCAACCTCCCTTTAATTTGTATACAGTGCACAAAACCATTGAGGAAACCTGTCTGATTCTTAAACACATCTGGGTACCACATCTGAATATCATTTCCATCATTCCCTCTTCTCACATTCTCAGCCATCAATGTCAAAACATGTTCATGATGGCATGGGTCTCAGTCTTTGAATTGGAGTTGTGCCTCTAATTACCCCATTACTTCTCTGTGTGGTTTCCCATAGGCATGTGCAGAGACTGAGGTCTACTACAAAGTACAACTTTTCATCTTCTGCCTCCATGTATCTACACTCATCAGTGTGTAATCTGCTCCACTGTCTATTAGTAATCCCAACTTCATTCACATTAATGGTGGATCGTGATTTTGATCGACTTGGACGAGCATCAACGCCATTCACCACAAAAATATCATCATCCTCTTCACACCAGACAGTCCCATCCGACCCAAAGAAGACGTGAATTTCTGCAACCATCTACTGTTACGGTTGTATACTAATTGACCTTTTCACAATTGACCTCGGAAGAATTGTCCTTGTTAGAATAGACCTAATTTAAAAGGTCAATTAGGACATATATGCGGGGGGAACCCCCGCAACCTCCCATCCAATCCAAAAAAACCTGCAACCCCCCACCCAGTCCCCTTATATTATTTATAATCCAAAACCAACCCAATACATATATAAAACAACTAAACTAATATGAAGGTCAATTGTGCAGGAGGTCAATTAGGACCACTATAATTAGATCAAATGTGCAAAAGGTCAATTGTAAAAGGTCAATTTGGGTAATACCACTATATCCAGACAATTGCTTGCAGCATCTTGCAATGTGCCCCTTTCTGCCACATTCTCTGCACACTACGTACATCACCGAACAATCCTTATCACTGGCCAAGTGATCCAGTCTCCCACATCTGTAACACTTCTTAGGCACATTGCATCTTGAGTCCTGACTTGATTTTGTCTTCATGCTTTTCTGAAAACGTTGCTCCTTTCTGGATTTCTTATTAGCTGCTTTTGACTCCTCAACTCTGTTGAGGTTGTCGATCTGATTTTTCACAGCTTCCCAGTACAATCCTTAATGCAGCTTTCGGTATGTTCTAGTATCTTTGCTACTTCTATTGCCCTTTCCAGCGTTATGTCGCCCTCTGACCACAAAGCCTCTGTAATGTGTGATTGCTTCATTTGATCATCAATGGATCCCTCGGGTGTTTTTCTCGGCAATGTTCAAATTCGCATTTGATTGCCAAACCTCTTAGCGCAGTCACAAACTCTTCTATCATTTAATTTCACTTATGCTCTATCGTGGCAAAGTGGTATCTAGCGAGTATCTTGAACCCCTTGACAACAACAGATTTACCACTCTTCAGAAGACTGACATAATAAAATGAACTAAGATCCCTTCTTTCCTTAGTAGTAGGGTCAGAGAGTCTTTTTTTATATTATTTGCCCTTCAATGCCCAGGCAGTTATACAGTATAGAAGCCTTTCTGCCAGCTGCAATGTTGGCTCCATATACACCATGAATGTACAGCAGGAAACCTGTCTTCCAGTACAACCATTTAACACAATTGTCTATAATTGTACTTGCCAGTGTAAGGCTTCAACTGATGTCAACGTGAGCTGAGACCTACTTGTGAGTCATGATACACAGATGCCCACTTTCCTTGCTCGGTGCCCTCCAATCCAAGCACCGCTCAAGCGTGTGCTGAGAATGGCAAGACTGGTTGCCTCACTGCAGTGGATCGCCACGCCGCTTCTTTAAGTAGACAAGGGCATCCAGTTGCTCGGCAATTGTGACATGCTCTGACCTCTTTACAGAGGGCAAGCACATGTCCTCAAAGTCACAAGCAGGGCCACAGCCTCAGGAACCACACCAGACATACCGAAAAAAGTTGTCGCTGAGCTCTTAAGTAGAGGCGGCAGCTTTTTTTTGCACAGCTTTACCATTGTCACCCCCACGAAAGCAACTCGACTGGGAGTAAACGGTATACAGTAATAAAATCGCGGCAAAAATGTTGCCTGTGCAAAAAATCACTGCAACAATGCTGTGGTTTGACTCAATAAAAGTGTACCCCATTATACCATTTAAGGGAAGCGGGAGTTGCAGGGGTGTACCCCGCATCCTTTACATGGATTGCGGCAGCAAAACCACAGCCTTTTTGACGTGATTATTTGTGTAAATGGCCATTTTTGCTGTGATTTTAACAGATGGAGCCGAGCAAATTAGGGCCTGGGACACCACCGCTGTGATGAATTGGAGTAGGGCTGTTGCTGTGAAGCATGGTGGTTGCTTCCAGTGATCCGCGTCGCCCGTATCAAGTTGTCTGGAGCCAGGGAAGGTAACTCAACCCTTTTTTAGTCAAGTGCATGTAATACAGAAGCAGCCTCAGCCATAACAGTTCCCTCTCTGCTATTTAACTTCTCCAACTCCCTCGGGCTGACTTTGAATACAAATTATCTTGCATTGTGATCCCAGTGGGCAACTCTTTTATGGTGTAATAATCAATTTAACTATGTTCAAATTCTTCTCATAACATAGGGCATGTCAGAAAACTTGCAGAAAATCATGCACATTATAGATATAGACCACAGCAAATAACATATAATTAGATCGATGAATATAGTGTGTGCTGAGCATGCATGTCTTCGATCCACTACTGCTCTAGATCAGCTGGTGGATACAGAACATGATGCACACTGTTGAGTGCCAGGCGACCATGCAAATAGCAGTGGTGTGCGGAATGATATGATATGCGATGATAGGTTATTTATAACGCGCTTAATACCCAGAGGTTTCTAAGCGGGGACACAGGGATCGAACCTGTGTTGCTTTGTGTCGTCTTATAAATCCACAAACATACACATCATTGGCAATGCTTCAACATAGTTTCAAGGCATTAGTTTATTTGTTAATTTATTTATTTGAGTCTTTGCAAGGAGCACTTCTCACGCTGAGCCCCCAGCACGCTTAGCGAGATGGGATCAAGTACAAGTAAGGGGTTAATTCTGTAAAATGATCAGCATATTGCAGGCCATCTGAACATTGGATGGGTGGGAAAGTAGTAAGTCTCCAAGTTGAAGTATACAATAAATACGACAGGCACTGTTTTTTCTCAGCAGGCCCATCTCGTTAGTATAGTTTTGCAATAGAGAATAGAGAGATGTAATGCAAACCCAGCTGGCCCTGCACGGTCACAAGTGATACAACTTAGCCAGCATTTACATTTTTATCACCACAAGGTTAGTGCGAAGGGCAAAGCAGGAAATAGAGCTGTTTGGCACTAATGTAAAACATCAAGCATGGATGACGCTTCACTGGCTGGAGCTGAGCCCTGGGGACCCAAACCTCTCCCCCCTTCCCCAATCAGATGTGCCTGCCTGCTAGTGTTCCAGGTAAATTGAGCCAACGAGGCATCATGAAGTGCCACCTCAACAGTACAAGGTCAGTTATGCCTCATTACCTCTTGATCCCGGCCTCCCATTGCACAGGAGGTGGCTGCTGCATGCAAAGTATAGCCATTTTAGTCTGTGCATCCAGTTCATACAGCACTGATGGTAAGAGTTGGAATGAGATCAATTCTACCGAACACTACACTGCAGACTCTGCACGCCACGGCACCACATGCAGAGTCAGCATGCTGGGGAAACAGCAGATCACATATTAACTCCATATGTTATGAAATAAGACATTACATTGTAAACGCTAAACTACCATTGCTATGGCCTGTGAGTGCCTTAGGTTTTTCTGGGAATTCAGTAATCTGTTGTCTGACCAACACATGAAAGACTTTACATTGCATTGTAGGGAAGAAGCAATTGCTGTGGCAGAGATGGCTGGTACTATAATAAAGTCATATGTTGGGTGGGGAGTATTGTGTGTGTGTGTGTGTGTGTGTTTCTGTCTGTGTGTGTGTGTGTGTGAGAGAGAGAGAGAGAGAGAGAGAGAGAGAGAGAGACTAACCTCATCACGAGTTGGGTGGTAGCCCTTAAATGCAGCCTTAACGCTTTTCCTGACGCATTTATGGGTCCCCCAAACATGGGTCTGGCGTGTTTGCCCCCAGCTCAGAGCTGGGGTTAAACGTGCCAGAAAAATGACAATTTTGGGGTGCAATTAGCGTCGCGCTATGACCACGCGCTAATTGTGTTGAAAATGCCCCATTTGGTCCAATGAACCCAATGGGGAATTACAGTTAACGCCCAACCGGTGATCCGGCGGTAATACCGCCAGAGGGTTGGGCAGTAACGCAAATACAGTTGGGTGGTATCCCAGTCAGGATACTGCCCAACTCGTGATGAGGCTGCATGTGAAGAATTTGCGTTGTGGGTCTTGGCCGGTTATTATTGGGAAGTTGCAGTGAAAGGTGAGGTAAAACTACTTGAGTCGGAACATACTATCCATAAGCAACCGATTGCATTAGATTCACAGCTCTACACACATCTCACAGTGTTGTCGCTGCACAGCATGGGAATCCTGTAGCAGGTCTTAATATAGTTCATGACTGTCACAGCATAGGTTCTATGAATCGCTTGTTGGTCGTTTAGTGCTTTATGCCACAGCCAGGCCACCTCGCAGCACTGAGGGTAAGGAACAGCGAAGGATCTTTGAGGCATCGGCCCTACACCTTCATCCTTCCCGGCTCTCTGTGGCATACCAGGGAACACTGCCACTCTATAACTGCCTCCTGGAAAAATGCCATGGACATTCCATTTCTGCCACCTATACTGGGGGAAATGGCAAGGGTTTAGATTGTGAGGGGGAGGGGCTTAGGGGCACACAGAGAGGATTCCAAGGAAAGATGAAAGTTTACCACATCCAAAAAGGCAAAACACTTGCCTGCCCCTTTGCAGTGAAAGGCTTGACAAATATGTATGCCTCTGGTTAAGGTGAAGACTCAAACATGGTATGACACTGACCCAGGAGCCAGGGGGGATGTGAAATGAACTTATTATGAAGGCATGCGTTAAGTAATTTAAACTCTGAAATTTAGTGGACATTTCTCTCAGCAGTTTCATTTCTGGTTTGATTTACCGGGATGTGCAATTATAAAATAATATGCAATGTTTATGTTTATTGAAGTCTTCTTTATTGGCGGTGAGAGACCATTTTAACATGTTCACGGCACATTATTTTTTACCCCATAAACTCCAGACATGAATGCCTTCCATTCAGTTTTCAATGCATTGTGCTCATCACTGTAGGCATCCCATCATGTCTGCTTGACCACACATGGGCTCAACTCTGGCAATCACTAAGGTAGGTCAAACATGTTCAATTATTATTATTTGTAATAGTATTATATTTAGTGGGCGTGAACCTTCCTTTGGGAAACTATGGCACTTTATACAAGTGAAAGGGGGAAGTACACAGAAAGGAAAACGGATCAGTGGTTCAATACAAGGGGACAGGGAACTAGCAACGGGGCAGGGAGAGGATGGGCAATATGGGAACAAGGGATCTACAACCAAATAGTGGAGTAAACATTGGGGAACAGATGGCCCAGTCTCAGATTAGGTGGGGAGTGGAGAATGCTAGGTGCATACTTATTTCCACCCCCACCCTCTCCTGCCATGGGAATTGCAAGGGCATCCCATCCACTTCTTAACTCTGCCTTGCCTGGCAATGACCAGTCAAGTACTAGCCAAGGATCCCCCTGGGGTAACCCATGGTGGTGTGGGATTGGGAGAGCACCTATAACCTGATTTACTTATACTCATATCATTTTATGTTATATACTTCTAGAACACATACTTACATGTTGGCTTGGTCAGGATGATAGCTCAGGTGCACAGGTGCACAGAGGCGTTGCTGGGAGTCTGAGGGGGCTATAGCCCTGGGTCTTTTTGTTGTAGCCCTGTAAAGAAGCTTAGGGGCTACAACCAAAAGGCTATAGCTAGCCCGAGTCCCGTCAGTCACAACATTAGCTTAGCCCTTGATCTTTTCCAGCCCTATCAACACCCCTGCCTGAGGTGCAACACCTTTGTCTTGGAAGCAGGACAACGTAGAGCATCACAGGTATGAATCCTGGTCCTGCTCTCAAAGACTGGTCTCCGGTATTAAGCCCACTATAAAAGATGAATTATTAAATAATTAATTTAACTCTTTCTCTGTGACTTTCAAGACTTTCACCTCTCTGCATAAGACACCTATTAGGGAGTCACACTCTCTCTGAGGCACTAGGCCTACTTAGCTGGAAGAGAAGTGTTTCTGAAGTTATCGGGCCTTATCTTTATGAAAGGGATCTTACTTTCATGGTCGTCCTGCTGCCAAGGGTAATATCGCCATTAGAACCCACGAGTAACCACACGCGGGTGCTAATGACTAAGTAAATGAAAAAAAGGAACAATGTAATTTTGTCCTGCCTAGTGATGCTGTCTCTACAACAGGAGTCCGTTTTCAGTGTTGATTAAAATATCATAAGCAACACTGAAAGAGAAGCAGCATCAGATCACATAACAGGAGGAAGGTAAATGTTTTTGTTTTACATTTCTTAGCCTTTTACACCCGCGTGACCTGTATGTGTGCTAATGGTTGTATCGATGATGTGGGCGGAGCAAGTACGGCACAGTGTGAGTGGTACACGGCAATGGGGGCGCTAGTAACACAATGCTTATACCAGAGGATACAGCCTGTATTCTGAGCTTCCTAATTGTTTAGTGCCCTGGCTGCTACTGTTTCTTAGTGTAAGTTGTGGGCGTTCTCCAGATGAGATTTCTAATTAACTTGATGTATTTGAGTGCTCTGTGTGTGCTTCAATGTATTATACCACCACTCCAATAGCTGTTGATGACTTGCCTTACTGCTCTGCTACACTACCTTGATAGAATTGGCTACACCTAAGTAAACATTACCCTATTCACCAACTAGGGTGTCCTCTCAGAACCCTCCCGCAGGGTTGGTTCGGAATACAAATTGTTCCTCATGAGGAGGACATTAATTTAGCGAGACCTGCTTTGGATCCACTATGCTTTTCTAATAATCGTGTTGTGCCTGTCTTTAAAAATGAATTATTTCCAATAATATATATTTCTGCAAACAACTATGTGTTCCTCAATAGGTAACAGTTGCGTCCCTAGGTATGCAAACATCATGAATGGCTGAAAATTCAATTAATTTAAATTCACTCTTATGGCAATAATGAGGAGAACAGAGTATATTATACATAAAGTATATTTGCATTGTCTGGCAAGACACCGCTATTTCTCCTAACACTGCACTCAATGGCTCAATTCAAGACGCAAAACAATCAAGTTCACAGTTCGTGTAGGTCCTGAACAAGTGCAATTTTAGTAAATGCAATTTGACATTTGTTAAAATTGATCTATGCCTTCTATTTGCAAGGAGTCTCTGGAATGTAATTATTGGATGCTCAATCGATGCACCCTTCAACCTTTAAGCAAATCCTTCTGTTTTTCCAATTTTAAGATTGAAATGCATATCTACCAATGACCAGACATTCGAAAGTGCCTCAGACAAGATGTTGACCTCATTTAAAGACAGAGGATATTCTAAGATTCTCCTTAACAATACATTAATGAAAACCAAATCACTAAATAGAAACCACCTTCTTCAATCTAGACTAAGGAAAGGAACAAGGTCAAGAATCAATTGCACCTCAACTTATGTTCCAGCAAGTAAATCTATTAAAGCACAAAAAAGGTAGCAGGCGCCCCCTCTCAAAGGAACATGGCATGATAACCTGTTCAGTGGTTATTAAGCACATTGAGAGTTC
Source organism: Ambystoma mexicanum (assembly GCF_040938575.1). Classification (NCBI taxonomy): domain Eukaryota; kingdom Metazoa; phylum Chordata; class Amphibia; order Caudata; family Ambystomatidae; genus Ambystoma; species Ambystoma mexicanum. Next base: position 57,343,796 of record NC_090941.1, read on the forward strand.
AAAGCCATCTGCTTTTTGCTCACTGTACCTTTCACAGATGGGAAATATCCATTTGCACATCAGTCTTTGTCCAGCCCACAAGGGCAGTCCAGCACTGAAATGCTATGGCAATTCTCTTCTGAACAAGAGTACCAACAGCATCCCCATACACGTGTTTCAGCCTTGTTGGGCCTCATCAGTGAGGTGAAGCTGTGCCTCTAAGAACACAGAGAGCAGGGAGTCCACATCTTGTTGCCCCCAGGTAACTTAGGGTGACCAACCCCAAGTTCCTTCCAAAAATACAAAAAAGGTAGCAGGCGCCCCTCTCTCAAAAGAATACGGCATGATAACCTGTTCAGTGGTTATTAACCAGATTGAGAGTTCGCAGCCATCTGCTTTTTTGCTCACTGTACCTTTCACAGATGGGAAATATCCATTTGCACATCAGTCTTTGTCCCGCCCACAAGGGCATACCAGCACCAAAATGCTATGGTAATTCCCTTCTGAACAAGAGTACCAACAGCAACCCCATATGGGCCTCATCAGTGAGGTGGAGCTGTGCCTCTCTGAGCACCATGAGCAGGGAGTCCACATCTGGGTTCCCCCAGGTAACTCGGGGTGACCACCAAGTTCCTTGTAAAAAAAAAATCTAAAAGGTAGCAGGCACCCGTCTCCTGCTGTTGGCACTCTTGTTCAGAAGGGAATTGCCATAGCATTTCGGCAATGGTACCTTTTTTGACATCATCTCACCTTCACTGTGGCCAAACATAACCTGTACCTTATTAATTAACTATCCTTTTAATAAGTTAATGTTGAATTTGTCATATTTTAAATGTTCTATGTGATTTTTTATGTTGCACATTGCAATTTGTTTAAATGGTAATCATAATTCTAATTTGTATGTAGAATCCTATGTTGGGATAAAAACAAATTGAATATATAATATCTAACCCAGAACATTTACAGATTATGGTTATATCATATGTATTGAATACTTTTATTGTATGTTGTGACTTGTTTTATGAGTCTTTGTAAATCTATTAAAGATAGGATTACAAAATCTACATGTTGTCAATTTGACCCGTAAGTAAATTTAATGCCTCTCGGTCATCAACAATTTTCCTAAAAACGAATACAATCTCAAATTCAGTCATGAAAGCTGACTGCTATCCAGAAAAATAAACATAAATAGTTTTACTGACTCAAAGAAAAATAGCTTTTCCTAGTATGGCATGCACATGCTATAATAAAATTCTAAAACGAGAATATCTTTTGCATCCCTTCAACAGGTCAAAAACCTGTATGAAAGCACTTCACTTCCACTCTTTCAGATCTATCTTGTAAACAGTATGTTGGTAGATTGAAAGAAAGTTGGGCAAAAATTTGTGACAGCAACCTAAAGTCAATTGTAGAAAGTTGGTTTCAAGGAAGTCGCGCTCTGAAACACCTGTGTATGAGCACGATATAAATAAAATATCATATCAGATGATCAGCTAAGTACAAGTACCCAGACTATAACAAATACTACAACAGACTGAGAAGCATCCCAGCCGATAGATATTTGGCTATTTCAAAATGTTCCATACTGAACATTGTTTCTAAATGCAACAACCCCGCCGGGATGAAGGCATTTGTAGACTGGCAAGGCCAGCAGATGTGTCATGGTTTGTGGGGGCCCATTTCGATATTATGCTTGTACGGGCCGCCTTGCCTATTGCTGGGGAAACCAGTTTGAGGCACCCGGGGAGCAAAGTTTATAATGGAATTATAAGGGGACGAAGGCAGGGGCTGAACAGCTTCAGGTTATAATGGGAAAGGTTTATTGGCATCTGCACAGAAGAAAGAAAGGCAGCCATTAGAGAGCTGAAAACCACCAAAACCTTTGAAGATCTCGTAATCAGCAGGGTTTTAAGGTAGCTGAAACTGGTCTAAAAAAATTGCTGCTGGATAGTCTAGTTCAAGGCCTGATGGCGACAGCAAAGGCAGCTTGTAATGTTTTCACTGAAAACAAACATTCAATCAACCGTATTAAAGAAGAGTTTGACTTTGAATTGACACTACCAACATGGGGACAGCCGTTCGACTCGAAGCCCATTTCAACTAAAGAAGTTGAAAGGCCCTGGCACCGTTCCTCTAGAATTGCATCCTCTTTATAAAATTACGGTAGGCATTTTGTTTATGTCATTGAAACAAGTCAGTCATCTATGGAACATTGAGTTCAGTGTTTCGCCATTGTTGTTAGTTGAAAGTGATTTCTTAACACTGAAACAACAATACTAGATAGGGCATGCCAAAAACTGTTTTGACTCATTTTGGCCGGCAGTTCTGCATATGTTATTCACCACTGAACAATGGAATCCAGACCTGGCAATGCAAGAACCCATACACGCTCCAGTGGATAAACGAAAAAAAACAAAACAAGAGCACACTAGGTAAATATGTGTCCGTCTCCACCAAAGCTATCACAAATCATACATGATAACATGCAGCCTGCTCCAATGGCCGAATACTTGATGGCATACTTTTATGGCATATGTGAAGGGCAGCCCTGCATGAATTTAGTGGCTGGTGAAGGCCAAAGAAATGGCCACTGCATGCATCTTGAAAGCGGAGCTGAAGACCAAAGCACTAAAAACCCCACATGTTTTTTACAGGCAGATGACAACCCCAAATAACTGAGACTCCATGTGCATTTCATTGGCAGTGGAGAATTACAAAGCATTGGGAATCCTGCATGCATTGCTTGGGCAGAGGAGAAGGGCAAAACACAAAGAACCTGTGTGCATTTAATAGGTTGAAGGGAAAGCCAAAGTACAGAGCAAAGCATATGCATTTCATAGGCAAGTGATAATTCTACATCGCTGCGAAAGTCAAAAGCATTTATTAGAGAAATGAGGAGGCCAATGCAGTGAGACCACATGTGCATGGCTAGGCAGAGGACAATGCCAAAATGCAATAAACCCAGCATGCATTTAGTAGCCACAGGAAACAGACAGAGGGAAGACCAAATCTGTGAGATGTGCATGAGTATTTTGTTCGTGCAGGAGAAGGTTTAATCGGGAGGATAAGGCAAAATCACTGAGAGTGCGTGTCCATTTTGTAGGTGGTGCAGAATGCGTACGTACTGAGAAGTCCATATACATTTAGTAAGCAGAGGAGAATGCTGAGGCAGTGAGAACCCCACATGCCTTTTGTAGGGACAGAAAAAGGCCAAAGTAGTGATTACCCCATGTTCATTTAGTAGTTGGAGAAGGCGGCTAAAGCACTGTGAACCCCGTGTGCATTTTGTTGGCAGAGAAGGTAAAACCACTTTGAGCACCATGTACAGTTTATCGGTGGAAAAAGATTTTCAATAGTCTACGAACACCACAGGGAATTAGCAGGCAGGGAAGTCAAAAACAGTGAGAAACATGGGTGCATTTATTAGGAGGAGAAGGCCAAAGCATTGAGAACCCGACATGCATTTAATAGGTAGAGGGGAAGACCAGAACACTGCAAACACAACATGCATTAATTACGTAGAGGAGAATGACAAAACAGTGGAAACCCCATCTGGAAACCCCATCTGCATTTAATGGGCAGATCAGAATGCACTACCATCCACAAGTGCAGGCACAGGAGAAAGCCAAAACACTAAGAACCCCCCCCATGGATTGTATAGAGAGGGGATAGAATATAAGTACTACGGAACACATGAACATTTAATAGGTGCAGAAGATTAGAATGCCAAAGAACTGAGAGCCCCATATGCATTTTGTAGGCAGAATAAAAGACTAAAACAATGCAAACCCATGTTCATATTGTAGGCAGATGAAATGACCAACGCACTGGGATCCTGATCTGCATTTAGTAGCCAGAGGAGAAATCCAAGGCAATGTTAGCCCCACATGCAATTCATTGTTAAAGAAGACGGCCTAATCAGTGAGAACACCATGTGAATTTAGTAGGCAGAGGAGGAGATCAAAACAATGAAAACCTCAGGAGCATTCAGAAGGCAGAGGAGAATGCCAAAATGATGAGAGCCCCACATACACTTTGCATGCAAAGGGGAAGGACAAAGCCCTGAAACCTAACATGTCTGTTGTAGGCAGCAGAGAAGGCCAAATCAGTGAAATCCCCAAGTAGAATGAGAACACATAGTAGAACCCATGTGCATTTCTTAGGTAGAGAAGAATACCAAAGAACTGAGAACATCACATTTACCTTGGACGCTGTCGAGAAGGGCATATCCAAAGCACCCCAGGTGCTTTTTGTGGGCATAGGAAAAAAGCAAACTCCTGACAAATTAATGTGCATTTTAAATGGGGGTCGCAGGAGTATGCCAAGCCGGTTAAAATCCCATATGCATTAGGCAGGCAGATGAGAAGGCTAAAGTGATTAGAATCACATGTGCATTTAGTAGGCAGAGCAGAAGGGCAACCACTGAAAACACAATGTGCATTTTGTAGGCAGATGAAGTCAAAGCACTGAGAATCACATTTGCATTTTCTAGGCAGAAGAGAAAGTCAAACACACTGAGAAACCCACGTGATTTCGTAGAAGGAACCAAAATCCAAAGCACTGTGAGTTCTGTTGCATTCTGTCGTCAGAGAAGAATGCCAAAACCCACAGAACTCCACGTACAATAATCAATACAATGGGGACTCTAAACCGCTGAGAACCCATGGTAAAGTAATTAGAGAGAGGAGAATGCTGAAGTACTGAGAATTCCACATACATTGTGTTGACAATGGTGCAAAAGTACTTAGACCCTCACGTGCAATAAACCACTGTAGGAGGATCCCAAAGCATTGAGAACCCCAAGTGCATTATGTACCCTAAGGGGAAATTCAAAGTACAGAGAATCCCTTGTGTATATAGAAGGCAGAGCTAAAAGGCCAAAGCACTGAGAACCCCAAGTGCATTGTATAGGTACAAGAAAGCCAAAACACTGACAATCCCATATGTATTTTGTTATGAAACTGAGATGTCAAAGCACAGTGAACTCTAGCTACATTTTGTAGGTAGATGAGAAAATGCCAAGGCACAATGGACCCAACATTCATTTATTAGGTGGAGTACCAGGCCAAAGCACTGATAACCCCACATGAACTGTATAGGTGAGAAGAATGCCAAAGTAGTTAGAACCCCATGTGCATCAATTATGCAGTGGAGAAGGACGCAGCTGTGGCTAACCTACATGCATTTTGCAGGAAAAGGAGAAGCACAGAGCATTGAGAACTACCACAATCCAAGGCTCCCAGTTGCCTCCCCACATAAAAAAAGAAAACATTATGCCACCTGGGGAAGGGCCTCAGATGGCCGGCACAGGGGGTGGAGAATATACCTTCGAACCCACTGTTCCAGCCACCTGATTGGCCAATGGCTATTTCCCACGTGTGAATACGCCTTCTTTCCCCAGACCTGGCAGCTTGTCTTTCACTCCCAGTTTGTGTTTAATCCTCCACGGTCTGATTGGAATTCATGCCCCACCCACCATCGTATTTTTTTAGAAATCAAATGTCATCCTCCATGGCTGTCCAAAGTCAGTTCTCCATCCAGTATCACTGTTGGAACCTAGCTCCTATCCACCATGGTCTTGTAGAACTCACACCCTATTACTAATTTTCTTCAGAACCTGTGTCCTATTCACTAGGATATGTTCAAACCTGTGCTCCCGTTCACTAGTCTTTTGATTCCCCAGTCACATTCACTGGTGGTTTCAGTTTCAGTTTCATTAACTACATAATATGTTGATACACCAGGGGGAGGTCACAATGCCTCATCTCTCGGACAGGGTTCATGTGCCGTTCGACCACTTCAAAGGTGTTGGGCACATTAGAAATATTGTATAACAGATATGTTTATCTTCCTGGACCCTCTATGTAGGTCTGAGGGAGAGGAGGACCTAAAGGCAAGTGGGGTTTACCCAGAGGGCTTGTGGTCCTGGATATACTGAGAAATAAGGTGTGCTGTAACAGTGCCCAAATTAAGGTAAGAGAACAGCTCAATATCTATTTGCACGTGAATACATATCATCCATTGGGAGATATGCTGCATGTAGGTCTGCGCCCCATAGCATACAGGTGAGTCCCACAAAGAATTTGGTCCAGCTTTCACATAACTTCTACCATATGCATGTGCATGCTTGTAATTAAACATATAAACCCTCAACTGTAAACAGTTGCCCTATGCGTTCATAGGCTGCTAATTCCTGATGCATACAACATTACTGCACTTCGCCTTATAGCATATACCTGAGCCCCATGAATAATTTGGTCTAGCTGTCACATACTCTCTATCGTCTTCAATAATGCCTCTGCCTTTTCTCTGCTCTTCAGCTACTAATGTCCCCTCTCAAAACATATATGGTCTACGTAGAGTGCCTAAAATACTTTTTCTCCTGCATGCATGTTGAACTGCTCCTCTCTCTCGCCTGTCAGACCTTGATGCCTTTGCTTCGTACAGTGCTTCAAAGTCATTACCTTTGGCACGTGGTGCTATACAAATATAAGATAAAAGAACCTGCTCCTTCAGGGACCAAGTCTGGCCTAAGTCTCCAGGCTGTCCTGATCCAAATGATCAGACTCTTGAACGTTCTACTAATTATCTGCCTTCCTCTTCTCAATTTCCAATATGCCCTTCCTCAAGCAATAGTCCCCCCTTTGTCATGCCCTGTCTCAACATCCGTCTGCCCCTCCTCAACATCTGTATTTTACTTCTTACAGATGACCTTGACCTCTGACACTCTGATTGTGGAGTAGTCCTCCACCTCATTATCACCTCCTTTCACTCCCTTCAAATTAAAGGTCATGCTGCCTAAGCTCAGTGAGCAAAACAAAAAAACAAGTGAAAAGAGCAAAAGGATTTACACCATGGAAAAGTGAATTCATAACACAAAATTGTCAGGGAAGGATGCATAGCACAAGAAGACTTCTTACTTAATGCAAAGGTTAATGCAAACACACGAAAGGCAAGGAGTTATGAAACCTTTTGTGTTTTATTCGTACCCGGTGAGTGGGGTGTGGTGGTCTCCCAGCCAATAAGGAGGCTCAGAATGCGGGCGTTACCGCATGGTAATCCTGCCGCCTTGAGCCTCCTTAGTGCTGGCAGTCGCCATCTCACCTCGCCGGGGAATAAGGTAGGTCCTTCTCCCACCCCCCTCCCCATCCACATAATTCCCTCTATGGCCTCCGTACCCCACTTACCATCTTTTCTGTCCATTTCGAGAGCAAAGACGCTAAGAACACTTCTGTCCCCAGCGCGTCTGCTCCCGATCTGCGACAGGCCATCATGGAAAGGAAGAAGGGACTACATGTAGTCCCTTATCCCTTTCCATGGCAACCATTTTGTTTGTTTACTCATTTTCACTTATTTTCAATGGCCACCATGGAAAGGGAAAACAGACTTCTTTTTCCCTTCGCTGGCGCCATTTTAATTTTTTTTTTTTTGTTCCAAAACGCTGGAGCGTTTCAGAACAGAAAGAAAATGCCTTTAGTACCCCGGTCTAACGGGCAAGGGTACTAAAAGCAATAAGCCCCTCGCCTGCAGGCCATTACTGCATAGGGTAATGCTCCCGGGGCCTTTGTTACTACTACTGCAACTATGGGCCCCGGGGGCATTACCTTATGCAGTAATGGCCTGCAGGTGCGGGGCTTATTCCCTAATTAAACATCCTCAGCACAAAGGGAAAAAGAGCAGACAAAGTTAGAAGAAAAACGGTTTTTGTGTTTTAAAACGTTTTCATAATTGAGTAGCGGTACAAAGGAGAAATTACAGAGGAGTCTAGAAACAAACAGATGATAGGGAATGCAAAAAGTATCAATAAACACCAAAAACACTTTAAACAGAAAAAGATGGTTCAAACACGGATCAACAAACACCAGAATCAACTGACAAATAGCTCCAAAACTCTTCTGATCACGCCAACAGCACAAAACCACTGTTCAAAATCAACCGTTTTGTGAGTCGGTGCTGACCACTCCTAACTTGGGAGCCAAATAAAATCCACATAGAACCTGGGACTTAGAAGGGCCCAAAACCAGAAACTGAGGCTAAATTCCAGTCTGAATTCTGAGGCAGTGGCCGACCCTTAGGAAACCCTGCAGGAATCCGAAGGCGAATCAGTCTTCTAAAAAAAGTGCTTAGCCGTTCTGATTTAGGGATGTTTGAGCACACATACTCCTAATTCCTTCCAGGAACCAGTGGTTCCACGTTCTAAAAATCGAACGGATACAGACATCTAACTTTTCATTGAATTCTGAATCTATATTTTTTTTAAAACATTGCCTGTTTTATACATTATTCTATCAATATATTTACTGCCTTACCTCAGCTGTTCATGTTTGCATTATCTTACTTATTCCTGACACAATGAATACATGACCACATAGTATAAATGCAATCCGGTAATACTGTTTATATGAAACCATATTGGATTTGAGCAGTTTCCGCTACACTTAGTAAATTAACTATATTTTACATCTAAAGGAAAGTCTTGGCGGTTGCCGTATAGATTGCTTTACGAAACAATAGACCTCATTACAAGTGTGCAGGTCCGGGATCAACGGTGCTAGTACCGGCACCAGAACTGTTGTTACCAAGCAGGCACACTACGAGTCTGTGGGTGGATGCCGCCCCCCCCCCGCCAGGGTCAGACCTGGTGGGCAGAACGGCACCCGCCTGCAGGCTTTCACTGATGCACCGATGTACACAGTGCCAGTGCTTTCGTCGTCCCCATTCCCATGGAGTCCTATTGGACTCCTTGGGAATGGGGATTTACAAAATTACCGGCGCCTGACTTCCCGGCCACAGGCGCCGGTAATTTATTTTTCGAATCTGGTGGCAAGCCACCGGTATCACCGGCAGGCTTACCGCCAGACTCAAATTGAGGCCCAATGTATCCTCTGCTGTGTTCTTCAATATGCTACAGTGTGCTGCGTTATTCCGCGATGCCCTGGCTACACTGTTCCAGGCACCAGCGTTAATCGGGGTGATAAAACGCAGAACACTGCCATCTGTCTTTTTTCAATATACTGTGCTCGATTTCTTCACACCATTAACATTGTCTAATAACAACTATGAGAATACAATTATTTCCCAAATGCAGAAGCCCGTTTTGAGACAAATTAGGGTGATTTTAAGTGAGCTGGCCATGGAAATGCACTGCCAGGATTTTCTGAGGCTGTGTGTTGGCACACCAAACTACTGTGACCCTAGCACTATCCCCTGTTTACAAAGTCAGTGTTCTCCCAATGCAATCTTTCCTAGCACACCCACCAACCATTGTTTACATTGGAAGTGGTGCAAATCATTTGAAATAATCAATGAATTCAAATGATTAAAAAGGACATTGGTGCTAATTACGGGTGGACAGGTGTGGTATTAGCATGCAGGTATTATCGTATAGCCTCACGTTACTGCACTGACCAATTACAAGTTTGCAGGTACGGTGCCGGAATGACCCCAAGTAAGAGCTGTAGGCCATTCCGGCACCTTACCAGAAAAAATCACTGGTATTATAGGCGCCGGTAATACCGGCAAAGTCCCCCATGGAATCCAATGGGACTGCATGGAATGGGGACTTTCGGCTACCAGCACTCGTAATCCAGAGGTAATTCCACTGCCATGATCAGTAATTCTGTTTCCCGGTACCTTGGTGGAATTACCGCCAGGTTACCGACAAACTTGTAATGAGTCGCATTGCTTTCAAAAGGACTTATGATGATGTACAGTTCGGTGGTCATGTCTGCAGTAGATACAATGTTTGTCAAGAATGGGGGCAGAAAACAACATTGCAGCATGCCAGCAATGCCAACCATCCATCAACAATTACAAGGTCTATAACTAGTGCTGGGAAAACTAGGTCCAGGATCCACAAAAGCACCCGAACTTCAGTTGTCTCGAAGTCCATAAAACCTTCGAAACATTTTAAGAAATGTGTACTGAAAATGTCAAGGTCAATTAGGAATATAGAATGAGGGCCCTTAACAGGAGGGCGGGCATACCTCAGTGCCTTATACTAGTTCTAGTTCTATTTCCAGGACTGTTCTGCTAGAATTTCAACCATATTCAAACCATTTCTGTGGTTTTCGGAAAGTGGACAAATGGATCAGTTGGGGCAGGCTGGTATGTAAGTACTTTTGGGAGTGAGTGGGGCTGGGTCTCACCCCCAAGAGTGAACCTCGGATATGTTCAAGTCAGTTACCTACAAAGAATACTCTTCACTTCAATTCTGTTTGCTTTGAGTCATTAAAGACAAGTCACAACATGCAATAAAAGTATACAATACATATGAAAATGACCTGCAGATATAATCTTAATCTGTAAATGTTCTGGGTTAGATATCATATATTCAGTATGTTTTATCCCAACATAGGATTCTACATACAAATTAGAATAATAATTACCAATCAAACAAATTGCAATGTGCAATATAAAATATCACACAGAACATTTAAAATTTGACAAATTCAACATTAACTTCTTAAAAGGCTAGTTAATTAATAAGGTACAGGTTAGCTTTGGCCACCGTGAGATGATGTCAAAAAAGGTACTAGTGCCAAAATACTATGGCAATTCCCTTCTGAACAAGAGTACCAACAGCAGAAGAGGGGCGCCTGCTCCCTTTTAGAATTTTTTTTACAAGGAACTTGGGGTTGGTCACCCTGAGTTACCTGGGGGGAAACCAGACGTGGACCCCTTGCTCACTGTGCTCAGAGAGGCACAGCTCCACCTCACGGATGATGCCCAACAAGGCTGAAACACGTGAATGGGGTTGCTGTTGGTACTCTTGTTCAGAAGGGAATTGCCATAGCATTTCGGTGCTGGACTGCCCATGTGGGCGGGACAAAGACTGATAAGTAAATGGGTATTTCCGATCTGTGAAAGGTACAGTGCAAAAAAAGTGATGGCTGCAAACTCTCGAAGTGGGAAAAAACCACAGAACAGGAGAGGGGTGCCTACTACCTTTATGAAATAAAAGTGAGATGATGTACAGCAGAATAGCAACATGCAAGTTCCAAATTGGAAGCGCATACCAATAAAAGTTGGGGAGGTACATATAACACAATTAAGTTTATTTTCTTCTGGCACTACATCCTTCTTCAATGAAAAGTGCTTGCCATGTGAAATTCTTTAGGGCGATGGGTACTTACATATCAGGTTGTACAACGATGGGATAACACTGTTTAAACACCTTGAGATTTCATTAATGGGTTTGAATGTTTGGGAGCTTGCCCTTGAATTAAAGGGGCAGAAAAAACTGGAAGTGCATTGGGAACACTACCAATATATATACACATATATGCCTTTTCATCTGCGGCTACCAGCCTCAGACCACATTCTAGTAAATGAGTCATGCAGTAATGTATTCAGCCTTAGTTTCACGAGAACAAATCTTGCTCATTTGATCATAGGCCTCTTTAAATAGTCCTCTAGTCCTTTGTTCCTTCGTTTATCTTGTTTTTGCGCTTTACTTTTAGTGTATTTTGTACCAAATGTTATGCAAAGTGAAACATGAGAAGCATGTAAATTGGCTAACATTGAACACAATAGGTAGCATCCATTACCCATACTCAAGAGTGTAAGTTACATTTCACCAGGACCAGAGCTGTTGGCTACCCTCCCTGTCCACCTCCACCAGCATGAGTGAAACATGTCTCCATCTATGTTCCTTTGCTTATCTCTAGTACAGCGTAATAAACAATGCACCTAAGTCTGATCCAGGCAATATTCTCACAGCATCTTGTTGCCAGAGAGTATTTTTCAATCTCTGGTGCATGTGACAGAACAACAGGTCTAAAACCACCCCTGACATAGTTATTACATAGAATGTCCACATTAGCAATATCATTTAATCAGCGGCTCTTTCCAAAAAAGAATCACCTTGAAACTAAACAAACATCATTGAAAATAAATGGGTCACAAAAGATGCAATAGAAATGAGAAGAATGAATAGGAAACGTGTGTGAAATTTAGCATATTTTGCTTGGCAATGTCTGAAAACAACATCTACATCATAAACATTGTACGATGATGCATGTAAAGGAAAAACCTTTTCGAGACCGTCTGCGGGGTGCGGGGCTGGTACAACGCAGTGCACTATGTAAGTTGATGTATATGTTGTCGTTACTGTTGAAAATAACCAAAAATAAAAGTTTTTTTAAAAGAAATAACCGTTGTACAATTAATGTAAAAGACTTGTATTTCATTCAAAGAATTACAAGGTCCAATAATACGGCTCAGAAACTATACACTGATTTAGATGACCTCACAGTGCAGTTTTACTGAATGCTCTATTTTCATCTTCCCAGAACCTCTGTGATAATCTATTCTTTTTCTCATCTCATACAATTGATACAATCCGGAATGAGCTTTACGATCAATAATAAGGCAGACCACCAGCTATCATAACTGCATAGCATTTATACACCGGCACTGTCAAAGAATTTGGGCATCTTACTAGCAAATACTTAAAAACAATCATCTTCAGTTATTATTATTATTTTATGGTATTTATTGAGTGCAGACCTAGCTTTGAGAAGCAATGCAGCACTTTGCAGAGGTATACAACAATGCAGCTACACAACAGAGTGCTTTACTGAGGCATACAACAGTACAGAGACATAACAGAGCGCTTTTCAGAGGTAACAACTCAACAGATAAACAGTGGGGGTAGTATACAGATGGGCACAGAGGAGGGGTACAGCTGTACATGGTGGCAGGGATGACAGGTGCAGGCAGTGTCTAGCAAGACAGGTGGCGCGGGGGTGATGTATTCAATGCTAGATACGTTTGCTCACCAAATGCTGTTTCCACTCTAAAGCTTCACGTCTATAGACATAATTTTTGCAGACAGGCTCTTAACACTAATACACTTTTCACCGTTTGCTTAGACAGTATGCAGACAACTTAAGAAGGCATTGGTACATGCAGCATTTAAGAAAGCTTAGCCTGATGTGAACGAATCCGCTAACTCCCTATCCTGTATCCCAGTTTCTTCACTTTGCTATGGCGACTTATTGGGCATTTGTACTTAGAAGTTCGCCCGGTAGCCTCTCTGGGAAAGTTGATTTTAGAAGTTTGCACATTGAAAGAGCATATAACCATTCTTACCACACCCCACGCTTACTCTCTCCTTTACATCACCACTCAACTAGAACACAGAGATACTATGACACCATTCGGTATAACTGTTCTCATACGAACATCCACCGCTTACTCCACATCATTCTATGTAATCACTGCTGGTCTCACAACCCCAGCCAGGCGTCTTCCTCAGGCCTAACGCAGCCACATCCGTTCCGGATAAATCCTGCCAGAACGAACACATTCTCCTGATCTCTCAACCACCACACCTACCAATAAGAATCAGCTATTACACATGTACCGCACGAGCTGCACACATATCCGGTGCACACACGCACCTTTTGACTCTCCCTACTCTCTCTACTGATCTGAACTTCGGTTCCCAAGGGCGTTCAACCTACCAGCGCCTTCAGACCATACCAATGGTATATAAGGCGCTATATAAGTGCAAAATAACAATAACAATAACAATTTGTATTCAAAGTCCAAGCTTTTAAAAACAACAATACCCTGAACGCGGCTCAACCAGGATTCCATCCAGCGAGAAACACTAAGTTAGTGATCACGATTCTCTTTGATTAGCTAAGTAAGGATATTGATGATTGTACAGCCCACCTCCTATTTGATAAGTCTGAGAATGTCATCCTTGTCAACCATTCAACACTAAAGAAATCCTGAGAGAACTAGATTCTAAGGGCGTGGCACTGAAATGACTACATTCTTTACTTTCTGAACAGCCAGTCAGTAGCCAGCCATACCAGGCTTCTCTTCATAATCCCAGGAACTAACAAGTAGTATGTCTCATGGTTTTATTTTCCCTATCCTTTGTATTATATATATCCATGTGTGCCTCTTCCTATCTAGAGCCTGGTAAAAGTTAATGAAAACCAGAATTTCACATCTAGCAAACTCACAAACAGCCTGACCCACATCAGATAGAGGATGCTGGTAACTTTCCTAAATGTAATACCTGGAAAACACGAGTCTCATTAATAACTTCTCTTGGCCACATCACATCCATTATAATCATTAGAAACCTAATGGACACCAATCTACGTACCATCACGGTGCAGTAACATTTTGCAGCCCTCTATGAGCTGTGAAGCCTCCTCAACCTATGTAATTTCCCCCAATCATGAGATTGTGATGCATTATTTTATCTCATCTATATTAGACTTTGGTAACAGCATTTACCTCACTGGATCTTGCAGTGAAGTGCAGGGGGCATTTGCAGCATGTGCAGACCCTTCCCATCCCCCAACAGTTGCTTCACTCTTGTCAGAGCCCTCATTCAGTCCAAACTGGACTACTGCAATAGCCTGTACCTAGGAGCAAACCAATCCATAATCAACAAACTCCAGGTTCTCCAAAACAATGCCCTACGCGCAGCCCTTAACATCCCTAAGCGAGAGCACATCTCCACAACCAGGAAAGCGTGTAAATGGCTGTCCATACAGCAAAGAATTGAGCTCAAAACTATCTGCCTCACTTACAAGTCCCTTAACCACTTAGCCCCACCGTACCTCACCAATAAATTTACCTTAAAAACCGTCGCCAGAACCACCAGATCTTCCAACTCCCTATGCCTGTCAGTGCCTAGATTTGCCCTACAAAGAGCAGGTGGCGCTAGTTTCACAGTGCTTGCCTCCCAACTTTGGAACACCATTCCATTCAACATTAAAACTATTGAGTCCTTTCCAATATTTGGGAAACAGGTTATTGGCTGGTTACTAAACAAAGAATAGCATTTACCCTCACCTCGAAGACCTTCACCTCCATAAGGCCGCCATCTTGCCTAAATTTCATGTAACTGCTGCCTATACCTTGTATACCTTGTAATCTATGTAAATTGCTGTACCATGTACATGTTTATCTCATGCCTGTAACCGCTTCCTTAAGCGCCCTTCTACCTACGGGTTAGGAGCGCTATACAAATTAATAAAACAAACAAACAAACAAACATGGCAGCAAGAGTATTGCTCTACCTTTAGGAGAATACACACTGAAGTGGGAGAATGGAAAAACAGGCTCCCGTCCTTCCCTTCTCGCGCCTGGCCTAAAGGATCACGGCCCAGACACCCGCCACGAGAAGAGTTTGCCATCTACCAGACGACCAAATACCCTGGTACAGGAACATACGGATGTGTCCATCTGCCTGCCCAGCAGGCCGCCCTGCCCATGCCGATACCTGCGGCACGGATCAACTAGACTAAAACCTACACGTCGTTAGAGATGCCATGACGACCTAGCCAACGGTCAGCACACCTGTGGCAATATACACACTGGACACTCCCGCACCAATCTACACGAAGAATATACCCAGTGCTATGACGTAGGCGACAGACATACTCACGGATGTGCATCTTTATTATTTTCCACATAGGCTCTCAAAATGCAGAAACGCAAGACGCATCATGAACTCATCTAAAGAGCTTGCTTACGCTTCTCCTAAACCCAGGTGCCATAATGAGAAATATAACAAAGACACAATACTGGTTATAAGACAATATGATACTATAACCTAAAGCGCCTGTGCACCAAACGGTTCCACCTATACACCAGGCCTAAGTAGGCCGCAAGCAAGAGCTCCCATGGACGTTGAAAGAACAAAAGTCAGGTTGCTGATCCTGCAGAATGAGCCTGGCGAAAGCAGACAGCCAAGGTCGTAATGTTGCAAACCCACATTCCAAAAGCAGACCATCAAGGGCACGATGTTGCAACCTCGCACGCCGCGCACCAACGTTAAAGTCGCTCCTGCAAATTAAACCAGGCACACAGTGAAAAAACAATATTAATTGTGCAGAATTCTGCCTCAAACACGGTCCCACCTCACGTGACCAAGCCGAACCTGACAGGATGCCAAGCCCAGGAGAAAGAAGGCGTCTGGATCCCTCGTTACAAGACACAGGCAGATACACTTAAAAGGGTCAATGGACATCTGCGACAGTGGGAGTAGTCGGCTTTCCAGCTCATGGATAAGTCCTCACATTGTCTGCACGTACTCATAGTGAAACATTGTTGCAAATGACAGGTACACCGAGAGCTGGGAACAGCGATGGTCCCAGGCTGGGAAGCTCGCGGGCGCACCAATCAGAACATGGGGCTCTTATCACTGACGCCATTAACATTAACCAATCATCAGGAGTCTTCATGTAACAATTCTCATGTATCTAATTGTAGGGACAACCCAGATATATCACCTGACTAACCCTTGTCCACTAATATTGTTCTCTATACGTATGCTATACTAACCCTACCACTCGAGCAACCAATTAAGAGTGGCGATAGGTTTTTTTGCTAACTTTCTAAGGTGACGCAAGTAGCGCGTCAAACTAAGGTAAAAAGGGCCTGCGAGCCCACGATTGTGTGTGTGTCAGGACGGACGCGTACGCTCCTTGACCCATCCCTGCCGTTTTTTATATAATAAACAGCAGAGTCACCTTGCTTCTTGTGTGTGTCTCATACTCTATCTCTTCTGGGATATACTGGAGGAGTTGGGGCCTCCCTGCCCGGAGGTCTGCGGACGGCCCGGCCGACCCCGGCAGAATTTTCCCCCTGACAAGTTGGACGCACTGCTGAGATCTGTTTAAGATCCGCCTTTTTTATTTTTTGCTTTTTCCAGGCATTCCAGTTGCGAGGAGGCCCGGCGGCGTGGCCCCCTCTGCCGTCGCCCCCTTCTGAGGACTACAGGACCATCGCGGAGCTGCGAGAAGACCGGACAGCGCAATCCGGATATTGGCCCGCGGGAGCCGGTTGAGAAGTATCCCGCCCGCGGTTGGCGAGTGTCCAGACGTGGTCCAGACGAGGGGAGGTGACGAGCCGCTTGGAGGGGTGCACGCAGTCGAGCGGCCCCGCATCAAGAGAACTTGGTGAGCATGCCACGCACAACAAGCAATGTGAAATTGTGAGGGAGGGGGGAGGAATTAAATACGGGAGGTGGGAGGTGTTACACAGGTGCGCGGCGAAGGTTTGACAATTTAGTGTTGGAAATGGAATGAATGGTAGCCGAACAAGTGCGAGGGCAGTCGCCTACGTTACGCGAAGGGAGGGGGCGGAGCACGAAAACATCACATGCGGCCGCTCGCAGACACTGATTGGCCTAGGTCGCGACTACGTGTAAGGGTGTGTGTATGGTTTCCTACGATTTGGCATTTATTGATCAATGAGTAGATGAGGATCCCTATTGTTCGAGCAAGACACTCGATAGGTAGATGACGTTTCCCTGTAGGCGGTAGCTAGGTAGTTGCCCAATACGGAAGATAATTGGCTGGTTAAGCCCTCCTGTCGAGGGGCGTATCACACGCGAGGCGACGCAGCGTGCGCAGTCCGATTATATTATTGATTTGATTACCTTGTTCCAGGAGTGACAGGAAGACAGCTGTAAGGGTAACGGGGGTAGATTGCAAGTGTATTTTGAACTTAATAGAATATATGAAGAACTTACCAATAGCTCGAAGAGGTCGGTGACGTCACCAGTAGGGCTTTCATAGGATATCGCAAACACAAGGCATCTCCATTTTGAGAGTGATGGGGAGGAGAAGTGTGGTAAGGGAGTGGAAACGGAGATAAACGGTAACTGAGTTGATCGGGGAAAGGCAAAACAGGGAACCTGGCTGCGCACGGAGAACGCCGGCCACGGCAAGTGTAGAAGGGGGAGGAGCACGTGAAATTAGGACGACTGTATAAGAACGTCATAAGGGGTACGCAGCCGCAGGGGGCTACGTGTGCCTCGGCCGCAGGGGGCCGTAAGGGTGTTGTATAAAGAAAGAAAGACAGGAGAAAATATACAAATGTAACATACTATATTTTTATATAATTTTCCTTAGCGGACTATCATAAGTCCCCAAACTTACGGGGCCAGGTAACGATATAAGGTTGTATATTGTAAACTACTAGTGAGATAAACTGCTGCCAGATAGGGGAAGGGTAGCAAGTGGAGCACTACTATGTCATACGGGACAAGATCGGGAGGGTGGGGGAACACCCTCACTACCCCACTACAACACATATGCACAACACTGCCACCCCATAGGGAGAAACTGATTAAGTATAGCATAGAATGGACCCAGGGGACGGATAACAAAATGCTGACACCGTGGCCGCCTAATGGTAGCTTCGATCCATATGTCCAACATTCATTATTAAACCATCTGCACAATACATATAAAGGGAAGAAGTTGGCAAACCACGTGGAGGTGTTTAACTTATGGAGGATGTTCCAGGGGTCCCGACCAGGACCAAATGGAATGTTCACTATGGGGGAAATACCGGAAGACAAAGAGATTAAGGAGGAAGGAGAGGATGGGAAGGAGGGGAGTGAGGACCAAAAGAACACGGGAAACAGAGGAGAGGGAGGAGAAAAGAATAATAAAACAGATGAAATAAAACAGGAACCGAGCAACGATATACCCCTAGCAAAGGGAGTGAAAACAGAGGGAAGGGGGTTGTACCCTTTAAGGGAATTGGGAGAAATAGAAAGAGGACAGATAAGGGCGGCTGAGGGATACTCGAACCCGGCATACAGCCCTCCACCATATGTAGCTCATAGGAAGGTGCCAGCAGGGGAGGGGTGGACCGGAGAAGACCAGACTGTGGAAATAGGAAATGATGAGTGGGTAGCTGCCCAGATATTATTAAAATTACGAGGTTCATTAACAGGAGAAGAGAAGGAGGTAGTAAAGAAAACAGACGAGGATAATGCCAGGGAGAGTGAAATGAGGGGGGAAGAGCTGTTAAGACAAAAGGAAGAGATTTTGGAGGAACGACTAGCAAAATTAAGGGATGAGCAGAATGAATTGATCAAGCAGCTCGAGAGGGAGGAGAGAGAGAGAGCGAGGAAAAGGAAAGAAGGTAAGAACGAATTGGAAAAAATAAGGGAACGAACTGAAGAGCAAAGGAGAGAAGCTGAAAGGGTAAAAGCAGCAGCAGAAAGGGTATCAAGAGTAGTGCTGCGAGAAAAGAAAAGGGAAGAAGAAGAAAAAGAAAAAGAAGTGGCAATGTGGAAGAGGAGGCTACTATCAGAAACAACTAAGAAATACGATGAAGGGAGAGTATAGTAGAAAGAGAAAGGGAGAAATGGGAAAGGAAGAAAGAGGATGAAAGAATATTGGAACAGATGAGAAGTGAAGTGATGGAGGAATTAAAAAGGAAAAGGGAGGAAAATAGTAGGGAAATGGAGGAGAGAAATGAAGGAGAAAGAGAAGATAGGGGAAGGGAGAGTAGAGCATGGGGGGATGTATGTAGAAACACAGAAGTAGCAACAACATCAGCACAAAGGGGAGCGGTTGATGAAGGAGGAAAAGGAGAACTGGACCTAATAGACTTACAAACAGTAACGATCAAGGGGAAAAAGACCGAGTGGGGGGTGCCGTTTACGACTAGCTTTTGAGGTGAGTAAGAAGGAGTGGAAAAGGAAGGAAGAAACAGTGAAAGGGAAAGCTTAGATAAACTATACATCACCCGGACCAACACAGACTCACCATGGATCAGTAGGAGAAAGGAAGAGCTGGGGAGAAGTGAGGAGGGAGAGCAAGGAATAGCGGAAAGACAGGCACATGAGGCCGCACCATCCCCATCACGCCCTCCCCCATCGCACCCTACATGTTCAACCACCTCACGCTCGTTACGCAAAATAAAACTCGCGCCCTTCACAGACGAACTGACACCCTATGCATGTCGGCTTAGAGACCTCCCTAGTCGCAGGCAGGAAAGACGAATACACATGCCCACATTAAATACAGGAAATGATGGAAGAAGGGGAAAAGATGGAGAGGAAAGAGTTACGAGCAGGGGAAATATGGACGAAGTTGAAGATGTAGAAGAAAGAGAAGAGGAGGAAGGGTGTGAGGACTCGATATTATGGAACACAAAGGGTGAAACAAGACATAACTTAATGCCACTTTTGGAGAGAGGAGGGGTTAGACCACAGTTTGTCCCTTGGAAGCATACCGATAAAGAAAATATAAAATGCAGGCTCCCATCATTAAGTGGAGGTGCGGGTAAATGGATATATGAAATGGAAAAACACACCACAGGACAGAAACTGGCAGTAGGAGATGTAAAGGGCCTTTTAATATCAATACTAGGGGATAGAGCGGATGACATTTGGAAGAGAGCGGGATTCCATGGGGTAACAATAACAAACACATTGCATGATGGGGCACCATTCGCAAACTGCAGACATGCACTATGGCAGGCACTGAGGGTACAGTACCCAGACACATCAGACATAGGAGCAATTACCTCCCGCAAGATGCGTGAGAACGAAGATCCTGTTGATTATATCCAGGAAATCCAAGAGAAGTGGCGCATGGAAACTAGAGAACAATGGGATAAAACACCAGCAATATTTTACCATATACTGGTACAAGGGCTCCCAGAAGGAGTTCAGAAACAACTAAAGAAAGTAGTGGGAATGGAAGCAAAACCATGGCAGAAAAACCATGGCCAGAAATACAGCTGACTATAGTGCATCATTGCAGGACATGGCAAGGAAAAATGAAACAAAAGGAAGAGGACAGGAAAACGGAAGAGGCTAAACTAGTACAGAAAAAGCTTACTAAATATACAATGGAAGGGGCACTAATAACTACACCTACAACAATGACCCAAAGCCCCACACAAGTAGTAGCTGCACAAGATTCCTCCCAAATGCCACCTTCACCGGCTATAACACAACAAGCGCCGCCAATCCAACCATACACGACCAACATGGGGGGAGGACATACAATGGCAGGAGCAGGGTACTATAATTATAACAGGGGGAGAGGAGGAATTATGAGAGGGAGAGGATACGGATATAGCACCCAACAGCAGGTGGGAGGACTTAGAAATTCCTACCCCACAGGGCAACCAGTATACCAGGACAACACAGGGAGCTTTCCATGGCAGAGTAGGGAACCACTGGTGTGTTGGAGCTGTGGACTATTAGGGCACATGTCACGCACGTGTAGAGTTAGACCAGGAACACCATCATGGAGTGATCAGGGACAACCAAGGCCCTCACAGGAGCAGCAGGGCCTACCACAACAGCAGACGTTGCAACAGGGAAATGAACAACAACAACAATTAACACAACAACAGCCACAAATATATTCACTGCCACAACAACAGGTAGCGATGACACAACAACCCCAAGCACCACAAACACAACTGGGTAGGGTGACGGTTTTGGGACACAACCCTTATACCGGAAATGGCCAGTCGTTGTACCCTCAATAGGACAGCCCACAGACGGCCTTGGTGTGTCCCATCCTGTCAGTAACACCTAATAGTGCGGAGGAACCACGCATAGAGGTAACGATAGGTGACAAAAAATTATCATTCCTTGTTGACACCGGGGCGACCCGGTCTTGCATAAGGGAAGGTAAATTCAAGATGTCAGGCGAAGCCATGAACACCCAAGGATTCTCTGGGGCTAGAGGGTTGGTTCCCTTTACTGATAACATTCCCTTATCTATTGGAGATTATGATCTGTCAGTTCCACTTCTATATTATAGTGCCTCACCAGTAAATATACTGGGGAGAGACATAATGAACAGGTTGAATATGACGATCTCCTTTACTGAGGACGGCATAATTTGCTCTACTCCAGGGATTAACATGCTCACAGCACGACAGATTATGCAAGCATACTGCGGACAGACAGCGATTAGGGCGGAGCCAGTAGATGGCGAACTATTTCAGTATGGAACAGATATGGCAATTGCATGGATGCCAGGGATAGAAGGGAAAATATGGAGGAGGCCAGCAGCCTATCTGTTCAGACCAGAAACACCTGTTAATGAACCAGAAGGAAAGGTGGTTCTAATGGACATTGAGAGCATTATTGCAACAGCTGATTACATTGCTGTACATGCCCAAGACAGAGAAGGAAGAGCATGGAGGGCCATGATAGCATTAGCAGAAGGATGTAGGCTCACCCAGGTGTCAGATGAGGAGCTGTTCTCAGATGAAAAGGAGGAAGGTGAAATGGTGTTTATGATGAGTGTGGAAATATGGCTAAGAGTGGCTTACAAACAAGTAGCACAGAAAATTGCAATGGCACTTGAGGCACCCGCATGCACCCCAGTCCCCTTCTTTAAGGAGGATATGTCAAAGGTACCCAAATCATTGTGGACTACTGGCCCCTATGACGTGGGGTGCATAAAAAGTATAGGGGGAGTAAGAATAAAATTGAAAAAAGGTGCAATACTCCCCAGAGTAAAACAGTACCCACTATCAAAAGAGGCAGATGAGGGCATATATGAAACCATAACGGCCCTTATAAATAATGGTATATTGGTCCCCTCAGAATCACCATGTAACACGGCTGTGTACCCAGTGTGCAAGGCTAAAGAGGGGTCTTGGCGCTTCATACAGGATCTCCGGCCCTTGAACAACATAGTAGAAGCGGAATATCCCGTAGCAGCAAACCCGGCCACAATATTGTGTGGCATTCCAGCAGAAGCATCACGATTTACAGTGATTGACCTTAAAAATGCTTTTTTCTCAATACCACTACACCCAGACTCACAAGATCTGACGAGCTTCACTTACAGAAACACAAAGTGGAAGCACACCAGATTGCCACAAGGGTATTGCGAATCACCCTCAATTTTCAATAGAGTCATACAGATGGATTTGGGTAACATTGAAGTGGAAAGCACAGTGTTGCAGTATGTGGATGACATAATAATTTGCAGTACAAACGAAAGAACATGCAGAGAGGACTCCTTAAAGATGTTGACAATATTGGCTGAAAAAGGTTACAAGGTAGACATGGAAAAGATACAGTACTGTCAAGAACAGGTACTTTACATTGGTCAACTTATATCCCAACATGGAAGAAAGATTGCACCACAAAGAGCAAAGGCCATTTCAAACACTCCAATGCCACAAACTGTGAGGGAACTGCAGCAGTTCCTGGGGCTGTGCAACTACTGTAGAGCATGGGTATTTGATTACAGCTCGTACATAGGACCCCTGCTTGAGGCGTTAAGGGAAGCTAATAAAGGGGAGAAAAAGCTGGGGTGGACGATGGAAATGAAAGAGGCTTTTGATGAATTGAAAGATGCAATATCAACTGCTCTGGTACTGGCATCCCCAGACTATGAGCGACAATTTTTTATATTCTCACATTGCGATTCTGCAGTAATGAAAGCAGTGTTGGCTCAAAAAACAAGCATGGGCTACAAACCAGTAGCATTTTACAGCGGCCACTTAGATCCTGTGATGTTAGGCCACTTCCCTTGCGAACAAGGTCTCGCCGCAGCTGCTTTTGCGGTGGAAAAAGCATCAGCAATCACCATGGGGTGCCCAACTACACTATTTGTGGAACATGCACTATTTGCGATATTGAATAAACCTAAATCCACCCTAACCACGCAAAGAGCATCAGGTTATGAGATCATTTTATCCAGAGCTGAACTATCAATTGTTAGATGTAGCACGGTCAACCCTGCAAGGTTCCTAGCAGAAGTAATTGAGGAGGGAGATGATGCCCATGACTGTACGCAAATAACTGAAATGTACTCATGTACTAGAAAGGTTGAAGAAAACGCACTAGAGGGAGGTGAACTCTTGTTTATTGATGGGTCATCAACTATCGATAAAAGGGATGGTGTAAGGAGGACTGGGGCTGCAGTGGTAAAAATGATGGAGGTACCGGTGTGTGTGGCAATGAAATGTGAACAATTACCACAGCATTACTCCACCCAAGCCGCGGAATTAGTTGCACTGATCTTGGCGTTGAAGGAAAGCTTTGACAAACGGGTGACCATATACTCCGACAGCGCATATGTTACATCCACCATCCACTCAGGGTTGTCGAAATGGAGAAGAAGAGGGTTTAGGAGAGCTGATGGCACTCCCGTGCAACATGCCCTCTTATTGGCTGAACTAATTGAAGTAATAAATGACCCCCAAGAATTAGCTTTAGTAAAATGCACCGCACACACCAATGGTGAGGACCACGTCTCGAAGGGGAATGCAGCAGCAGACGCACATGCGAAGTATGCTGCATACTTTGGTGAGATATGGAACCCCCCAGAGTCACAGAGAGGGAGAGGGAGGGGAATGGCTAAGGAGATGTTGATAAGAGAAGGGTACACCCATCTCCCAGCCACACAGATTATGGAGCTACAAGCGGCTGCACCAATGGCCGAAAAAGAAATATGGGTAAAAAGAGGATGTACAATGTCACCGACCGATGCACTATGGCGCCAGGGTGGCACTGGAAAGGTTGTAATACCATTGGCACTTTTGAACACCGCCCTGAGCCAACTACATCATCCAGCCCACACAGGCAAGGAAGTAATTGCAGCACAAATTAGGGAAGACTGGCTCTGCCCCGAGTTAAATTCTCATGTGTCAAATGTTATCAGTAATTGTCTCACATGCCAACAGTTTACGGCCGGCCATACTCTAAAGGTGATAAGAGGTGCTATACCCCGGCCAGAGGGACCTTTCCGGCATCTCCATATTGACTATGTTGATATGATCAACATATGTCAAGGAAATAGGTATATGATTGTAGTAGTATGCCCATTCTCTAGGTGGGTTGAGGCGGGGCCCTGTTCACACCCAGATGCATTTAGAGCAGCTAAATTCCTAGTGAGGGAGGTCTTCCCCAGGTGGGGAGTGTGCGAGGTGTTAAGGTCAGACAATGGCCCACATTTCGCAAACGAAATGTTCCAGCACATCACATCCTTGCTGAACATCAAGCATAAGTTTGCATGCGCATACCACCCACAGGCCAACGGTATCTGTGAACGCCTGAATGGCCTATTAAAGGAGGCAATTGCAAAGATACAGCAAACAACAAAGAAGAGTTGGTTATATTGCCTTCCATTAGCACTATTTGAGCTAAGGAATAGACCAGGGTCCGACCACCACCTCACCCCTCACGAGGTGGTTACCGGACGTCAAATGCGCCTTCCCCTAACGCCAACGTCAAGAGCATTTACCGACCACGAAAGCACAGCGAGTGTTCTTGGTGATGAAATGTACCAATATGTGTCTTCTTTGATTACTAGTGTAGTGTTTGTGTCTCAACAGCTTGAGCGCACACGGGGCGGGTCTAACAGCAATCAACAAGAAGACGCGGATACAGAACTGGAAAAGGAAGGACTGTGTAAAATTGCTAAAGGTGACCATGTACTACTTTGCAATTTCAACAGGAAATGGAATAGTCCACGATTCACTGGCCCCCATCTGGTAGAGGAGGTATCAACGAGAGCAGTAAAGCTACAGGACAAGCGTGCCTGGAACCACCTACACGATGTAAAGATCTACAAACCAAAGACCCCCCCCAGCGCCACCGACAGGTCCATTGGGAGAGCAGCAACAACATCACCAACGGAGGAAGAAAGTTCTACCACAGCCAACGGCCCAAGTGTTCCCATACCCTGTCACTCCCCAGACTCCCCAGAGACAATAACTGAAGAAGAAAGGGGTGATCCCCATACTGCCCACCCCATGGTCACACGCTCAAAGAGTAAAGATACTTCCGCCAGTTGAGCCCAAACCCCCTGCTCACCACCCACTGACCCTACCCCCATTGCAGTAATACCTGAATTGAAGGACATTGTCTCGCACACGTACACATGTAAACACGTGAATGCTCTCTTTTCTTTTCTCTCGCACATGCAGGAACTGCGTATTATTGTACTGCTAAGAAAATAGATAACTAACAAATTCACTGCCCAGGAGTAAATGGTACCCTCAGACGATAACTACCCATAAGAATTGTCACACCAATTTGTATATGAAATAAAAAGGCCAACGTACCTGAAAAGGAAAAGGGTATGTGTCTACTACACAGCATTCCTCTTGGCCATAGAATACTCAATGCCCCACCTCCACCCATACTTGCCTGCCCTAAGAGATAGATCGCTTAGATTAGCGTGGGAACAGCTCTTCGCCTGGGCACTGAATGACTATTTGATAGGGAGAGCTAACTAACATTTAATAACCAGCATATTGAGAATTTTCAGGCGGGCAACTCTAACGTCGCAAGAATATGCTGCCGGACTGCAGCAAGGTAAGAGCAAAATGCCGGTGAAATTAGCATGTGTAATAAAAATAATAGGGATTCTCATGATCACCGGGTTCTTGGCTGCCTCTGTATGGCAGTACAGCTGTGCTATCAATATTATTGCTGTACCCAAACCTAATCCACCCCCATCCCCAGCTGCAACAGGTGTTACGTCAGGTGATACTAGTAAAATTGCGCACAAACAAAATAGAGTTCAACGCAGCACATACTCAGATAATAAAGGTATTGACAATTATATACAAGATTCAGCACACGTCTCAAACAACATATGGTACCAACACATGACCCGCATTGGTAAGCAGACAACAGAAGACAGCTGCTACGTTTGCTCATTAATACCATACGCCATGAGCGCTTCTCGAACATTTGTTGCCACTGAAATAGATGAAAAGACAGCACGATGCATAATATACTTGGCACTGTTCCAAACGAAAGGAAGATTTCAAGGGACAGTGGTGCATATGGTGTGGAAAACACGAGACTCGTACCCATATGAAAACAACTTCCTCAAGACTTATTTGAGTTACCACAAGAGCAGTTTACATGCTGAAGCATTCAGATACATAACAAGTGGTCCTGCAAAAGGGGAAATAAAGAAAGTAACACTGAAGTATTTACCATGCGATTGGTACGCCACTGAAGTTCCTGGTAAACCAGGATGCTGGGAGAGGCCACTGGTGACGATAACGGGGAAGGTGTACTTGGAGAACAAATGGGAGATAGGAGTGATTGGCAGCAACATGGTAACAAAAGAAACTATTTCAACTATCGATGCACACAACCACAGATGTTGGACGACTTGATCAAGTACGTGCCCATGCTCACGTGGATAGAGACGGATGAAGACCCAATAACAATACTGCCGCTGACTGCGCCTAAGGTATGCTACCAACATAAAGGAGAGGTGGACGTAGGATACAACACCAACTGTGCAAGCGTGATGGAGTTACCTGAGGGGGGAGCAGGAACAGCAGTAATAATGGACCATTACTGGGCCTGTGGAGAAAAGGCATACCACACACTGCCCCCTCTGTGGAATGGTGTATGCACGATGGTGCACGTCAATGTATCATCACTAGTGGTACCCCAGAAGCATGTGAATGTGGCAAACTTCCCCAAAATGGATGAAGGGGACAAGAGAAAGAAGAGATCTGCACCACCTCAGGAGGAGCCAAGAAACAGGACCAACGGCAATAATACTGTCCTAAATAGAAGGAAAAGACAAGGAGAACCTCTGACAGGAAATTACCTATGGGGAAGGTCGGAAACAGCACTCACTTCAATTCCGCCAGAACACAGACTATTCAGCAGAGCAGCAATGTTCTTCTCCTCAATAATCCATCCGGGACTGCAGGCTTACGCAAATGCAAAATGGCTCCAGATAACTAGATGGGAACTAATGATGACCATCAATTCTACAGTAAATGGATTCAACGCAATAAAAGAGGAGCTGCGAGCTATAAGGATGGTAGCACTTCAGAACAGATATGTATTGGACCTCCTCACAGCCATGGAAGGAGGAGTCTGCGCAAAGATAGGACAATCATGCTGCACGTTCATTCCTGCCAACGATGCTGACAACGGTACACTGACAGAAGCAGTTTCACAATTAGCCCAGATGCACTCCAAAATGATGGATGAAAGTAAAGGTGGGAAAAAGGATGAGAGCTGGTTTTCGCTATTATGGTCATGGATGCCATCTTGGCTGTCAGATGGACTGAAAATTATAGTTGGTTGTACTATTTTGGCTGGAGCTACACTGATCATAATAAGATTTTGGAAGGCCCGGAAGGCACGCACCACTGACGAGTTGCTTGAAATGGTCGGTATGCACCCATTGATGCCAGCAGATGACGGCCAGCACACAGGCATAATAATACAAGAGAGAGAGAAATTGCGCAACCAGATCATCACCAACCACCTGGACCCACCATCGGTGAAGATCGAGAACCCAAGAAATCCCAGGAGTTACATAGGGAAATGGGTATACTGTACTCCTGGAGGAACATGTGAATATATGTATTGGTCATTTGAAGATCATGTTAACCACTATGGACATTTAGGAGGAATAACTAAGATATGGAGAGTAAGAGGAGATAACGAAAAGGATATGTTTGTGGTCGACAAGTCGACCAGAGGGGGGACTGAAGTGGGAGAATGGAAAAACAGGCTCCCGTCCTTCCCCTCTCGCGCCTGGCCTAAAGGATCACGGCCCAGACACCCACCACGAGAAGAGTTTGCCCATCTACCAGACGACCAAATACCCTGGTACAGGAACATACGGATGTGTCCATCTGCCTGCCCAGCAGGCCGCCCTGCCCATGCCGATACCTGCGGCACGGATCAACTAGACTAAAACCTACACGTCGTTAGAGATGCCATGACGACCTAGCCAACGGTCAGCACACCTGTGCCAATATACACACTGGACACTCCCGCACCAATCTACACGAAGAATATACCTAGTGCTATGACGTAGGCGACAGACATACTCACGGACGTGCATCTTTATTATTTTCCACATAGGCTCTCAAAATGCAGAAACGCAAGACGCATCATGAACTCATCCAAAGAGCTTGCTTACGCTTCTCCTAAACCCAGGTGCCATAGTGAGAAATATAACGAAGACACGATACTGGTTATAAGACAATATGATAATATAACCTAAAGCGCCTGTGCACCAAACGGTTCCACCTATACACCAGGCCTAAGTAGGCCGCAAGCAAGAGTTCCCATGGACGTTGAAAGAACAAAAGTCAGGTTGCTGATCCTGCAGAATGAGCCTGGCGAAAGCAGACAGCCAAGGTCGTAATGTTGCAAACCCACATTCCAAAAGCAGACCATCAAGGGCACGATGTTGCAACCTCGCACGCCGCGCACCAACGTTAAAGTCGCTCCTGCAAATTAAACCAGGCACACAGTGAAAAAACAATATTAATTGTGCAGAATTCTGCCTCAAACACGGTCCCACCTCACGTGACCAAGCCGAACCTGACAGGATGCCAAGCCCAGGAGAAAGAAGGCATCTGGATCCCTCGTTACAAGACACAGGCAGATACACTTAAAAGGGTCAATGGACATCTGCGACAGTGGGAGTAGTCGGCTTTCTAGCTCATGAATAAGTCCTCACATTGTCTGCACGTACTCATAGTGAAACATTGTTGCAAATGACAGGTACACTGAGAGCTGGGAACAGCGATGGTCCCAGGCTGGGAAGCTCGCGGGCGCACCAATCAGAACATGGGGCTCTTATCACTGACGCCTTTAACATTAACCAATCATCAGGAGTCTTCATGTAATAATTCTCATGTATCTAATTGCAGGGACAACCCAGATATATCACCTGACTAACCCTTGTCCACTAATATTGTTCTCTATACGTATGCTATACTAACCCTACCACTCGAGCAACCAATTAAGACTGGCGATAGGTTTTTTTGCTAACTTTCTAAGGTGACGCAAGTAGCGCGTCATACTAAGGTAAAAAGGGCCTGCGAGCCCACGATTGTGTGTGTGTCAGGACGGACGCGTACGCTCCTTGACCCATCCCTGCTGTTTTTTATATAATAAACAGCAGAGTCACCTTGCTTCTTGTGTGTGTCTCATACTCTATCTCTTCTGGGATATACGGGAGGAGTTGGGGCCTCCCTGCCCGGAGGTCTGCGGACGGCCCGGCCGACCCCGGCAGAATTTTCCCCCCGAGAACACATTACATCACCAAAGTGGACTTGACAAGGACTATCTGCGTGTAAAATGACGGGAGTATCTAATCACATGCACACACTTCCACACATCTTTGTTTATGAAGAGACTATTCATTGTTGGAACCTGCATTCATGAAACCTAGCATTTGATTTTGTGATCCCGGCCACAAATGCCTACAACTCTACACACTCACAAGTATGAATGGGCAACAAGCATAGAAAACATTGACAACCAATTTCATTCCGTCAAATTCAGCTACTTATATTTCCTTAGTGGGCTCTGTATGTTCATAGCATCCACCTGCCCACTTGAAGGTAAGCATGTGTGCTTGTTGAATCATAGACACATATGTATTTGAAATATACATAAACTATGGCTCTGCTACAATATAATCAGAGGACACACTGAAGTTACTTCGCTGAGGGCATACGCGGATACTGCTGCAATGCAATGTGCCATTAATGATTAAGGAGCGGATCAATAACCACAGGTTTTGTCCTTCATCTGACTTTGGGTCCTTAGCTTCAGGCAAAATCGGATAAGGCATGTTGGCAATACTAACCAGCATTAATGACTGCCTTTGAGACAGGTAATGCTACAGTATTAAGGGACGCATTTTGTGACCACAGTCACCCATCCATCCATCTTATTAGGCGCATTATAAAAAGAAAAAAACTATTAAACAAATAAATAAATAAACACATCTCTTCCTACTCAATAAGGCCAGCACTTCATAGCCTGCTCATTGCCAGCGATTTCATAAGCTGTCTATTCTAACAGAGCTTCGAAAGGAGTTCTAGTAGAGTATTTTGCTGACAGACGTTTTTCCCCATTTGACTTTTAAATCAGTTCATATATGAAACATTATAGGGGCATAAAGACAACAGTGGACAAGTATAAGAGAATTGTGAGAAAGTTGTGAGATGTGCACATGCCAGAGGCTGGACTCTGGAGTCAAGAGGCCAGATGCGTGAAGGAACAGAAAGCTATTTTTCTTATTATTTGGTGGGCTTTTACGGAGTAGGTGCCCTGCTCGTTATTACCCCCAAATGTGTGTAACAGAAAGGATGCCCACTGGTGTTTATGTCATAATTGTCTGACATCATTACTCCCCACCTAACCCATTCTCTTTACTCAATCAGTTTACTGGAGTGACCTGAATCTGCTGGATGGCGCCCAAGAATTAATGGATGAATGTGAACCCCACACATATAAGATAATTGATTGTAGTGCTTCATCAAGTAGATTTGCCAGGGGAGCTGCTTCGTTGACCCTCGAACAAACAAAAATTAGAGCGGAACTGATTAGCCTAATTAGCATTCGGCCAAACACCAAATAGTTAAGCACATAGTTGATGGAAAATCAGTCTTGCTTTACCATAATCATGCATGCAGATGTATGTTTGTCAGAAGCCGTCATGCGCAGTAGAGGCTGCCCGAATGCACAGTATGCACTGCTAGAGGGAGCTGTTGCCTAATACAGTGGACCAATTTGCATTGCTTCGCCTGTTGTCAATGCTAAAGGGAGCTGTAGGCTTAGAATATATCGTGGCCCAACTGTGTTAATAAAAAAACGCACTTTGACCCATGTACATCGGCCTGTACACTAATACCACAAAAGTAAAATAATGTGATCTCGGTGCTAAAGTAGCATGTGTTGCAGATGTTAATCCATCCAAGGAATGTGAAACAAAGGATGGTTGTGCTATAAATGTATACAATATCATATGTTTTATTCTTGGATGAATATTAAAAGTGGGCCTGTTGTTTAAGGAGGAAAAATGTGTGTGCGCCTTGCATTGATGATTCCAGATTATATGTGCCAAGTGTCAAGTTCCTTAAGTGAAGTGATCTGTAGCTGAGCAAAGCATGGACTTGCTGTTAGGTACCAGTCATTGCAGAATGC
Source organism: Ambystoma mexicanum (assembly GCF_040938575.1). NCBI lineage: Eukaryota > Metazoa > Chordata > Amphibia > Caudata > Ambystomatidae > Ambystoma > Ambystoma mexicanum. The sequence continues at coordinate 57,375,489 of NC_090941.1, forward strand.
GAGGGCACACATTTGCTGGGTTGTCTCTAGTGTCAATGAACATTGGAGGTGTCAAAAGCCATTTGGCTGTAGACATCCCATGCTTTTCTGTATACACGGAAACACGTGGGGCACCTACAGCCTAACAGGGCTCGGATGAATGTATCCAACTTATTATTTCGTCACATCAATAGCAATTACTGGAGTGCCACTCTGAGGAATTTGTGGTGTTCCAAAATTGAGAGATTGTGATGATGAACAGGTCTTTCCTAAGGAACCAGGAATAGTGACACAACCTCTAAAAAGACATTACAACACATAGGAAGAATTCCTGAGTAATCCGTAATGGATCAAAGCCCCCTCATTCTGGGATCCTACAATATTTTCCAGGACCTGGGGTGAATCTCAGGTGCAAGTTCAATATTTTGTTTCTTTGTGAAAAACTCTTCTCCACTAGGTCCTGAAATGCACTGTGGTTATCTGTAGATCCTGGTGACGAGTCAGGTGTGACCTTTTCATTTTTCACAGAACCCCTTGTCTTGTCGGAATGGTGCATCTCTATCTGTAAGGATGACCTGCAGGGTATCATCCAGTTGTTTGGCTGCGAGTGTACTACTAGTCCCCTGTACTCATGCTGTAAAGAATACTCACCTGAGGCATGCATATATGCCTGCAGACTCACTTATGCACAAACAGCAGTACTGGGAAGTTAAGAACTGGGGATTCTGCCTTAAAGGACTGTGCATCTGAAGGTCTAGAGAAGCCAACCATTTCCATAGCTGAATAAGGTGGAGAGTCATATGGAGGGGAGACGTATGTAAAGGGGTCATGTGATTAAGGATGATCATAGCCTTAATATGGGGACTCACAAAAACGTTAGCACAACCCTCCAGATGGATTTCGAAGACCCAGTTGTCGGAGATGTGCATGGAATGTCTGATGCTTTCTCCAACTGGTCAGGACTTATTCATGGGATAGTCTGGGCAGCTGGGGAGGCTTTGGAGTAGGAACCTTTACATGTTTCCTAGAGCCCCCACTCTGGAACATAGTTTGGGGTTAGTGCAAAAAAGAATGTAGAAAGAAGGAGTAAGAAGAAGACAATTGCTTGAAAAACATATGTCATAAGAATTCATTCTTAGACTTTCCTCTTAAAGGTAGTGCCTGAAAATCTGTTGGACCAGGTCCCCTAACTCCCACAAATATGTTCCCATGCAGAAAGCATCCGTTCTTAAAATGCATCTGTTGATGTGCTGCCACAGTGGCACCTGCAAATAATGTGGAAGACCTTTTATCACAAAGGCCCTGTTTTAGGTTGGCCTGTATTCCCATATTAGAGAGATGCTTAGAACAATCTACAGCATCGCCATGTCTGAAGCATATGGCTGCAAAAATGTATCATGGACTGGGAGGAGTGGACTGCAAAGGTTCCTGCTGACATTGAAAAATGTCCTCCCGCAAAAAAATGTTCTTTTGGTCAACCTTATCTGAAATTGTGGCATCCTCTGTAGCCTCGGAACCCTGACCTATGAAACTGATGAAGTTGATGAAGAGAGAAACTGATGAAGAGAGTGTCCTCTAGCAACTGGCCTTTAGCATCCACTAAAAATCCCTCTTTGTGAAACAACGATGATGTGACACAAAATATAGAATGAACTTTCCCCTAGTTATACCATTCATTGGAGGTCCTTGACAAATCTAACAAAGTGCAGTCTAGTATTTGAAGGACAATGGTTTAAATAAAGTTCATATTAGTGATGCCTTAGATTTATCAAAAGAAATGTTCACATTATTACTCACATACTCAAACATAACAGTATTCCTCTCTGGTTCATACTGCAGAAAGTGTCAGGCAGATAGAGAGAAATAAAGGGTGGGGGGTGGGGGCAAATGAAATCTAGGATGCCTCCTGGATGTTTCTGAGGCAAGGATATGTGTCTTTCTTATCAGAGGCTTTGCCAATCTTACCAATGCCTCTCGATTATAGACAGAAGCATGCTTATGTGGGTAAGAGCAGTTGCCTTCCTTCTCTGGCTCCATATCAGCGAAACAAACCCTGTGGAAAAATGTGAAACGTTTCAGTATCTACTTATTTCCCTCAGGAACTAAGACTCTTACACTACAGAGCCTTACTTGTATTCTACCTTATGAACTCGTTATGCCCGTTTCACAAAGATTTTCACTTGAGCACATCCGGAGATGACCTGAGCATGTCACAATTCCACATGCCACCTAATACATAATTCACAAAGACAAAACAATGAGCAGATTCAGCCCTCCTTAGAGCATCTCATATCAACTAGCTATTCCTGGCGTAACATATGCCATTGAGCCATATCTTAAAGGTCAATATCGATCAGTAATTCATAGGGTCACCTCTGTCCCACTTCTTAAATATCGGATGTGTAGACTCATAATTATCAACCTAGTTCCATTGCAGAGTCCCTGTGATGGCATAATATTGTGGAGTAGCATGATTACTGCACCTACTTTCAGTTTAAGCTTGTGAGGAGGCATTTGTCATGCAGCGTTTTGATCTTCAGAGACTCAAACGGTGAGCCGGTAATTAACTGTCCATTGACACTGGAACCGCTGTGCGATATATGAAGAGAAGTGGGGGTGGAAAGAAGTAACTTGAAAAGACGTAACTTGAAATTATTCCGAATGTTTGTGATAGTGGAAGGTGAAGGTGACCGCGTAGAACCGTGCTCATTCTGTTTGTTGAAATGATAGCTGTTGTTGAAGTGGGTGCACTTTGCCATTAGGAAAGCAGAGTGCAGCCTAACACTGATAAATAGAATCAGCTGAGTACGGAGCATGCCTTAGCATTGTATATACATAGGTTGATGGTTAACGTGCTATCCAATTGATAGATGATGATGATGATGATCTCTGATATGTCCTTCAGCAAATCCTTGTGCATCACATTTACCCGTGAGCATCTCAGAGATGCTCCAGGTGGCATCAGACCTGCTCAGGGTTTATGCTTTGTGAATAAGGCATCTCCTGATTTGCTCCTGTCTTTGCATCTTCCCAACTTTCTCTCATCGCACCAGACTCTGGGATATGGGAAAAGGCTCACATCCCTGATAATAAAAGCAGGCCTCCATCTACTCAACTTTTCAGTCATTTCCCTCCCTCAGACTAACAGACCCTTGACAGTCATTCTGAAATGTAAGATCAAGGTAGATACATAAGAGGGTGGTGTCCTAACTTCGACTCAAACCTTCAGCAGTGCCTGGCAAATGTGAGGTAATCTCTGTGTGTGCCCTTGAAGAAATATTTCCTTTTATGTCTTTTACCTGTGGATCGCCTACTGTTTATGTGCTCACACCCAGATGGCTATCCTACAGTTCTGTCCACCTCTGAGTGAGCTGACATAATGATGGTGGTATCTATGGTAACAGCCCCCCTCCACATTTCTATAGGAGGGGTCATGTTACCCCTCTTCTTGCAGGAACAAATGGTAACTCACTCAAGAGTCAGTACTCATAAGGCTCAAACAAAAAACAGAAATCTAATGCAGTCAGCCTCGACTCACAGAGGGCAGGTGCTAGAACGTTCCAGGCTACAAATAAAAAGCAAGAGGGCGAAACCCGACAGTCATCTCTGTATCATTCATGTGAGTGCCCCTAAGGAAGGCCAACCATCTCATTTTGCCTGAAACGTGTTGAAGGCCTGCTCCAAAAAGAAGAGAGGAATAATATAGAACATTTAAAAATATGTAAAGTATTTTATGCACACATGTTTTAATTGGTTTTAGAGCAAGGACAGTGCATATATGTATTATATAGTCACATATTTGTTTTTAGTTGGTGTGAATCAACATGAAGAATAGGTTGATACATTAATATGAACACGAAAACTTCTTCCCTGGTAATAAATATGGCTTGATTAAAGCGCCTACCGTTGGTAGATATAGGGTAACAGAGTAAAAGGTGGATTTTGGGGATTTTAAAGTCTGTGCATGTGCCCCCAGATTGATAGAAAAATCATTTCTAAATCCGTACGCAGAGCTGGATTATGTAGATAAAAAAATCCACGTTTGAGAAGGCAACTCAGAGGCAGACATTAAAAACAATGCACTGTGGGGAAAGTGTCACTGAGTTGGGTGCACTTGTTAGGGGATTTGATACTTTAGCTTGTAAAGCGATGCCTGGTTCCCGAAGCATGGCTTTACCTCAAAAGTAAGGACTAGAACATGGAAAAGAGGATGAGATAATACATTCAGCACACCCCAATTGGTGTGCAAAGAAGGTTTCCTGGACCTGAAATACCTGATCATGTTCGAGTTCTTGCAGCATTTGTTGAAGGATTCGGGCGGTCAGCATTCCTCTTCTTTTTATTAGACCAAGATGGGATCTTACGTCATCAAAGTCCCCCTCTAAGCTGTGTGGGACTTCTGCACATACTGTTCTGTGCACGCGTGTGTACACTTAAGGCCCGATTCGTGGAATATTTGCTCGGTTCAAAGTGAATTTGCACTGCTGAAAAGTGACTTTGCACAGCCGACACAAACCCTGATTCATGGAACTGTTCAAAGTGTATTTGTGCCGTGCAAAGTCCAGGCAAAGTCATTTTGTACTGCAGAAAATGACTATGCGCTGACTTTGCAGTGCACAAATGCACTTTGCACGGTTCCATGAATCAGGGTTTGGGTCGGCCGTGCAAAGTCACTTTTCAGAAGTGCAATTTCACTTTGAACCAAGCAAATATTCCATGAATCGGGCGCTCAGCCCTCTGAATCGTTTTCTCCCTGCATGGGAATTTCACTAAATCATGAAAATTAACGAATGCCCAGCGGTGGCTTGTGCCTTCACTACTTCTTCTCAGTCACAAGAGGATTTTAGACAACAGTCATTTATCCAATAAATGAACATCTTGGAGTCCGCCCAATGTAACAAGCACGTGAGAGTAAGTGATAAATTGTCAGCTGGTCCACAGAAACGCCACTTCCAAGATGCGCAAGGAGAAAGTGATGGCTGCATGGATGCTCAAGGTGGCGTATTTATGCATCGCAATTCATAAATAACCAACGCAACCTAAATGATGAGAAATGAAGGGCTTCCGCAATAAAGCTGGCGCTCGCCTTCTCTGTCTATTTCTTTTTGAAATCCACATCTGCAGTCCATTAGCCATTCTGAGTGCTATAAATATTGGAGGAAATGCATAGGCAAGTGAAACATCAGAAGGCCGTATACAGTTCCTGGATGGTTAGTTAATGTCTTGAGAGTGCAAATTAAGGAGCATGACCCATGCAGGAACAATGTTCTTCCTTTAAACATAACAAGTAAGGTTCTTGATGGAATAGTGAAAAGAATTTAGATTGCAACATACCTCTTCTTTATATGACAACATGACTTTTGAATGATTGTCATTCAAGCTAGCGCATCTCAGCCGTTGCACTAAAAATTGTTTCAAGAATTTGACCCATCTCTTCTCTCTATATATAAAGCAGAGCATCTGTTTGTTCCTTATACAATTACACACCATTCCACCAATCTGCACCAAATGTTGCATAGTAACCTATTAGGACCCTTCAGATATTAATGCCTACATGACATTTGGACACCCGACTCCTTTCCCTGGATTTCAGACCCTTCACACAAGAGACGGTTGCCTAAAATTGGCGAAAGATCAATGTGGTCATAGAAGGACCGGACAAAGCTCATTTTAAGCACCTTGATGCAAGGAACAACACTTGAAGGTCTCTATAGGTTCTCAAAAAACATGTTTCAAGGCCCTATGACGCACCGTTTCAGAGATATTTCAACAGCAATGCACTGCACCATGCCAGGATGAGGCGACAGGGAGGGAGAGCGCACAGAAGGTCCCAGTATGCTGCAGCATGCCAACTATCACCTCCCCTTCACGTCTGCTCCAGGGTATGTCAGCCAGTCACACGCACCCATTCTCAGTGCAGTTTACTTCAGAGTGCAAAGCACATCAAGCGGTATTACACACCATTTCACCAATCTGCACCAAATATTTAATAGTTACCTATTACGACCCTCTGGACATTAATGGCTACATGACATTTGGACACCCCACTACTTTTCCCGGATTTCAGACCCTTCACACATGAGACGGTTGCCTGAAATTGACAAAACATCAATGTGGTCAAAAAAGGACCGGACAAAGCTCAATTTAAGCACTTTGACGCAAGGAACAACACTTGAAGTTCTCTATATGTCCTCAAAAACCATGTTTCAAGGCCCTAGGACGCAATCTTTCAGAGATATTTGCACAGCAATGCACTGCACCGTGCCAGGATGAGGCGACAGGGAGGGAGAGCGCACAGAAGGTCCCAGTATGCTGCAGCATGCCAACTATCACCTCCCCTCCACTTCTGCTCCAGGGTATGTCAGCCAGTCACATGCGCCCATTCTCAGTGCAGTTTACTTCAGAGTGCAAAGCACATCAAGCGATAAGTGACTCGCAACAGAGACCTTCAGGATCATTAATTTTCATCAATTGATGAGAGTGTTAGCATGCCTGTCTAGAGAACTTTATGCGAGTAGAATTTAAAGTTATTTTTCAGATGTTTCTGCGAGCCTCAGATTTAAATGGATTACTGTAATACTGAAGGCACTAGTTGCTTGACTCGGCTGCCACATTCATGATGCAACCTTTGTTAATATGTATTGTTTAGTTTGAGCAGGTGTCACCTACGACACCTATACGCCAAAACTAATGTATTAGAGTACATATAGGGAGGAATGGCATATGAGGAGGGACACACATTCTGTAGGTGTTTGGTTATTTGTCCACCCACTGACTGTCCATGGCCATGCTAATCTCTATGGCCATTCCCACCCAGTTCCTGCCCCTTTCCGCCCAAAACACCTCCTCATGAGAACTCAACTGTCCCACGTAGCAAACATGGGAGGAACAAACGCTTAGTCTGCTATCTTTATCTAGTGTTCGCTGTGCAGAACCAGGAAGTGGTGCAGGGTGTGCTGAAGACAAGCAAGTAAAAAGATTTGGGGGTGTAGGAAATTGGGTTATGGGGTTGGGAGGCATTGAGTGGTGTTAGAGGGCCTAGGGCATGTGGAATCAGAGTGAGGTCAGGATTCATCTGGCAGGCTGGGTTTCAGGGCTGGGTTAAAGGGCCAGATCCCCCATTAAAGCGGCAGATGGGAGAAAGGTGGGTGAGGGGTCGGTGTATAACCCCTCCATTAGTGAAATAGCAGAGACATGGCGTAAGAGACTCCATATAATGGAGCTCATTTTCCATGTGGTGTAACATGAATGAAAAGCATAAAGGCTTTAACGCCTTCCATTCACGCCACACCCTATATGCAATCATTTGATTGACAGAGAGGATGGGCGAAACACAAAAAACATTTCCATCGTCTCCCTTTCTCTCCTCCATACAAATGTTCCAGCATTCGCGCCGGTGTGGATTTTCATGCCGGTGCAAATGGTGGAGATCCCTATGGGGTCTGCCAGCTTTATGCACCAACAAAAAGCAGGTGGACTCCATAATGATCCATTGTAAGTGGCAGTGTTTACCATTGAAACTAAATGCTGTCTGATAGCGTTTAATTTCATGCATGGTAAAACATCTTCACAATGCAAATTAAATGCTGTCCGACATGCAAGCAAGTCAGACAGCACTTGATTTCAATTGTTAGCACCGCCTGCCAATAAAGCATGGCAAACAGTGTCCACAATTGAAAGTAAACACTGGCTGACATGCAAACAGGCCAGCCATGGTTTACTCACTTTAAACTGCAGTGTGAAAAAAGAGCAAGGTGAAGGCGCTGTACATTCATGCGCTTCGCTTTTGGCTCTGCACATATGCACTCCACAGTGCAAATGACATTTTGGCGGTAGGATGCCACCTACATTAAATTGTTAACATAACGGCTCCCCACCAGCAAAATGAGCTCCAATGCGATTCGGTGGGTTGTAACGCAAGAGAGGGGTTCAGTGGTCAGGATTCAATGTGTAGGCCTTGTGAGGGTGGGACATTCAAAGAAAAGTCATTTGGTCGGATCACATTGAACCAGAATTTAGCAGTACATTTAATTCCTCAAAATATCTATAATTGAAAATTCTTCTTGCAATTAACAAGCAAAACACGAAATAATCCCGTCATCTGTTTAACTAGTTCTTTTCTATTTTTGTCAGTTATGAAAGCAGTTCATGCTCGATTTATTCCATCAAGATTCCAGGAGACCTCCACCTGTTTCTTCTGCTCCCCCTCGATGATTTCATTTTGTGTGTTTTCTTAGTGCAAGGGTATCAACCATCTCAACCACTCTGCATTCACCTTGTTTGATGATGCCCTCAGTTCACATACCTTCCAAGTTCATCACCAATATTCACTGGACACCTCTGAAACGTTGGAGAAGACTGAATAATTACGGGTGTCCACCTAATCTAGTAAAAACATCCACTTTCTACAAAATACCGAGGGGCACCACAATGTGGTCTCTTCACACCCTAAATGTACTATTTTGCACCAAGGGGAATTCTAGTGAGGCCCTTCCACCCTTGTCCTCTATCTCAATATTCCTAAAACAAGCAGTGCACCTGGGCAAGAAAAAAAAACAAATATTTTTACTAGTTCTACCACAAGCACACTGCCCATGCCAGAAACGGAAAAGGAAATGATGTATTCCTGCACGACGCAGCCTTCCCATGCCAGAAAAATCAAACATGGGTTGTACTTTTTATAGAACAGATATGGGCGTGGACTCCACAGGGCTGGCTCGCGATCAAGGCCCTGATTCATGGATTATTTGCGCCGAAAAAACGGGATTTGTACGCCATTCTGCCTGCAAATCCCCATTTGTTAAACAGGGATTTGCGGGCAGAATGGCGCACAAATCCCATTTTTTTGGCGCAAATAATCCATGAATCAGCCCCCAAGTATCTACTTCCTGCCCACGTGCGCTTTCCTCGTCTTCCTTTTCTCACTCGAGTTCCTGTGAGGTGGGGAGAATAAGTAAATAAAGGATACTGCATTCCTCCCACCTTCAAACAGTTTATTTCTAACTGTACAGTTCATTTCATAGTCCTTGTACTTGTTTGTCAGACTCACAATCTTCAGGGTTTGTCACTCTCGTGCCTGCAATAACTCGCAGGTGTCCCAACGAGAAGTCTGGGTTTCTGCTTTCTCCAGTAGACCTGTCCAGTGTTGTCTCTTCTGGAGTTCGAGTCATCTCTGTGCCTCGGGTCTCTCAATGCTCAGCAGCTCGGAGTGTTCCGCAGATGCATGTTCAATCTTATTTCTTGGTCATTCAGATCCATCTAATTGTCCAATGGATCACCTTCTTCAGATTCTTCTAATCTCACTTCATTGTCCCTCTGATAACTATCTCCAGTAGCATATTGAGCCACGTTCCAACCACAGCCATCATATGTTACAAGATGGCTCAGCCCCTTTTTTCACGCAAGGACCCTTAACCCAGAAACAGCATTTTTGTGATTACGTTTCCCCTTGACTTGATCAACAGTTCTGACTTTGGGATTTCAGATAGCTCTTTTATTGTCATAATGGGCCTTTTGCTTCTTCTGTGCCTACGAAATCTGCCGCAGCGTGAATCTTGCATCTATAGGTCTTACATATGGGAGCCCTGTAGGAATGAGTGAAGAACATGCTCTCCTGCCTCGCATTGCTTGAAACAGGGACACTCCCGTTATTGATTTGGAAGTCTGGCAGTGGGCAGGTACAGTCTCTAGCTAGGGCTGCTGTCTTCACAGTATCCAAAGGAACACCTGTGCTGCTTGGATGCTGCCCCTGATGAAGCAATTTGCTCTCTCCACTAAACCATTGACATGGGGGTGGTACAGTGCAGCATGGCAATTTTTGGTGTTCAATTTTTGCATCTCCATGGATGTAACTTGTACCCATTTTCTGTCACTAGCTGCTGAGGAGTTCCTTCTGATAAAACACCTGCCTAAGTACCTCTGTGACCGTGTTTTCAGTGATTGTGAGAGTTCAGTTGGAGCAATGCGACTTCCGCGCTTGATTCGATATTTATTGCGTACTTTGCTGCGTACAGTGGTATCTACTTAGGACTGAACTGGAAATATGGAATTAGGGGTTGAGAACCTTCACAATCGCGCAAAGTACTGAGATGAGGATGGGAGAATATTCTCTCTAATAATGAGTAGGAAACTCGGTTTGTGGAGTGCAACAAGTGTTTTATTTGTATAGCTGAAACGTGTTTCGACACTCAGGGGTCATTTTCAAGGCGATATGAGGATTGTAAAGACTCGTAAATCAGTCCTTTGCTATGTTGGGGGAGGAGCCCCAAGGAGGGGTCAAGTGGATAATCCACAGTTACTGCTATATTGAGGAGGCCTGATCGGGCTCTGGAGGAATCTCCAGGCGGCCTCAGTGATGTTGGGGTCAAAATGTATTTAAGTCCATTTGGTCAAGTAATCTATCATCACATTACGAAAACGACATGTTACGTGCATATACACCAATAGGACCTGATTTACAAAAGCATTTTACAATGGTTCAATCCAGTTAAAAAATGCTTTGTAAATCAGGCCCCTGGTCCGATTAAATCTAACCAATACTCACCCATGATGCTGATGTAGCTTTCGCAGTCGTGAGGGACACATGCAGTACTCTTAGCCTCTTGTAACTATTGCCCCACGTGACACATGTTCAGGGGCCTGTGCAATCTCTTGGCCCATCTGGGTCCATGATTAGCACTCTTCCACATGCCTCTCAGTTAGCATGATCCCTCGGTCGCCCAGGTGTGCATGTTTATCAAGGTGAGATGAAGTTTCTGTTTAGGGACTGCTTTCTCTCCACAAAATTGGATGTTGTCAACCTATGGCAGTTCTGATGCCACTTTCCCAAAAAGATGTAGAGAAAGAGAGAGTTTCTCATGAGACCAACCTATTTTCAATGTTGCGAGATACCGCTGGTCTGATCACCAGACGTTTCTTCTACAGGCGCCATGATGCATCCGCCTCCTGGGATAAGTTGTATGACAAAAGTATAGTTTTGCAATCTAGTGGGCACATTTGTTATTCTTAACGTACAGGTTTTAGTCTCACCTTTGAATATAGAGTGTACTAGGCATTTGGTATGAACTTTGCAGCTCCCCATGAACATGTACTGATGGAATCTGGGGCCAGGCGCAGGTCAATCGTTCTTTCTCCATTACGGAATAGTTGCTCTCAGCCGCACCGAACGGCTTGGAGGTGAATGCCACAATTCCCCCACCCCCTCTTTCCGCTTTTAAGATGGTGCTGCCCCACCCGTATGAGCTTGCATCTGTCTTTTTGTATGTTTCCCACCGGGGTGCAATGTCTGTAGAAACAGAGCTTGCATGATACTGAGCTCAAAGTCTTTGAACTTGGCAATTATTATTATTTTTTTTGATGAATTGGTGCACGCCGAAACGGTGGGTGCCAATTGTGCATGATATTCTACCTATTTTAAGACAAAGTTAAGCTCTTCTTCGTTTGTCAGTTCAGGTGCTTCGTTGATAGCTTTCATAAAGCCTAGTTTAGATTTGATGCCAGCGGACGCGATGGCATAACCCAGGTATCCGAGAGCATCAGTTCTGAGAGTGCACTTTTCTTTCTTAGGTTTTACTCTGGCTTCATGACGTTTGTAAAGTACTCCTTGTAGATTGGCATCCTGATTTCCAATGTTCTCACCATAAACGTCTATGTAATCTTGGATTATGACATGTTCTGTGTGCTTTTAATATCTTCTCCAGGAGTCTCTGAAACACGGAGAGCACACTAGAAAGTTTGAACAGCATTCTTGTATATTGAAAATGAGTACCCAGCGAGGGACAATGAGCTTGTAAAGAGCAAGCTCATTGGCCCTCGCCCGGGCCTTACCAGAATGACAAGTCTCTGAAACACCTCCTCAGCTCCGGGTTCCTATACCACTGGATGCCATGGACAGGGAGAAGGGACTACTTGTAGTCCCTTCTCCCTGTCCATGGCAGTCATTTCGTTTGTTTATTTTTTTTTTTTACATAAGGTTGTGTGTAGTCCCTTCTCCCGATTCATGGAGGCCATTTATTATTTTTTTTTTCTCAAGTCAAGAAACGGTCGCAGCGCCATTTCTCGACTCCAGAAAAATTGCAATTAGTACCCCACTACGACGTGCTGAGGTACTAATGATATGATATGATTTTTTATTTGTATCGCGCTCGTACACAAGTGTTTCAGAGCGCAATGAGGAAAAGGGAGGGGAACAAGGGAGAAACAAAAACAATGATCTTACTAGGCCCAGTGACATTAAGAACACACAAGTGCATGGAAAAGGGAAGAAAGGGGAAAGTGCATGGAAAGGGTGGAGAAGTGGGAAGTGCGGAACAGAGGAGAGAAACAGAATAAATAATAAAATAAAAAAATAAGAAAAGGCAATGAGCAGTGAAAGTGCAGCCAGCAAGTGGCAAGTGCTAGATTAGTCAGATAAGGTATATCTGATAAGTGCAGAAGAAGAGTGGGAGGGGGACTGTATGGGTACAGGTACAGATACAGGCCCCAGTGCAGGGGTGGCAGGGTGAGCAGGTACCTCGGCCTGAAGGTCAGAGGGTGGCCAGGTGCACAGTGCCGAGAGAGAAGACAGATCTGCAGGGGAGAAGAAGGGTACAGGAGGAAGCGAAAAGCAAGGTCTTGATGTGCTTCTGGGACCAGAGATGGTTCTCCTCAAGTTTCAAGATGGCCGGGAGGCTGTTCGAAAGGGAGGCCCCACCTGAAGACAGAGATCTACCCACAGTTTGTTTCTTTGAAAAACGACTGACCCTGAGGGAGTTAGAAGTAGAGGAACGCAGGGCTCGAGAGGGGAGATATGTACGGAGGGATAGTTGAAGGTATTTTGGACTCAGGCCCCAGAAAGCCTTGTAGGCAATGCAGAGCATTTTAAATGTTATCCTTGCATCCACAGGGAGCCAATGAAGGGATTTCAGAGCTGGAGAGATACGATCCCAGGGCTTGAGACCGAGGACAAGCCTTGCAGTCCTGTTCTGGACTAGTTGTAAATGGCAGAGAGAGGAGGCAGGTAGATTTAGAAAGAGGCTGTTACAGTAGTCCCACCTAGAGAGAACCAGGGTTTGTGAGACAGTGAGCTTCTGAGGGAAGGAGAGGAAAGTCAGAGTACCTCTAAGGAGGTGCAGTAAGATGTTTGACTTTTTAGAGATGTCAGAGATGTGTGCGGAGAAGGACAGTGTGGAGTCAAAGATTGCCTCGAGGTTCGTAGCCTCAGGGGTAGGAGGAGGGCCAAGGGAGGTCGGTTAGAGAGTGAGGAGAAAGGATGGGAAATGGCAATATGATGCTCAGAGGGGGACTGTGGCATGAGTATTAGATCAGTGATACTTGGGAGTGGGTAATTATTCATTAATCTTTGCTGATGAACACAGGGAAGATCAATTCCCATTCTCAACTTGTTGGTTATCTGTTTCTTGTTCAGTAGCACCGCATGGAACCCTTAGGAAGCCTCTGTATGCCTCTGTAGGTGCTATTTTCTTTCAGTGGTTCATCCAATGGCTCTTGCAGGGCTTGTCTCGTTGTAGCCGGGACCAGGTGGACCCGGTGCTTTCTAGGAATAGCTTTCGATTTTCACTTTCGGGAATGCTTGTACTCTTTAATGCATCCTAAATTGTCAGAATACAGGATTTTGTAGCTCTGGAAGGTGTTACTTTATACATCTTTTTATTTGTATTCCCAGTACACAGAGCCTTTTCTTCTTCTGCCTGTTGTAGTTTGAGATCATGCTACCCATGATACTGCCAACTTAGTACTACAGGACCTCTTTCAGAAAAGTACACCCTGTTGCTGGATCTCATACCTCTTTTCCTCCTTCTTCCCTCCTTCTCTCCTCGGCTAATCCCACAGTTGCTGAATCAGTGTTCTTGGCCTTATGCACCTTTGGGGCCTTGACCTCCCACACCAGTACTTACCAGCTCATGTCTTTCCACAGCACTTTGCATCTGCACACCCTCCGCTCTGGAGACGCACACTTACACCTCCTGTGGCCCAGGCCGTGTAGCACTCAACTTTCTTAGCACTTCGTCCCTGGCTCACCCACAGGCTCATACTCCCCAGCACTTACCCCCTCTTCCTTCCTCCTTCATGCACTTGCACGTTCTGAATACTCACAAGGCATAGTAGCTTTACCCCCCCTCCCTCATCCCACTCTTCTCTTAAATATTGTATTGCAATGTGTATTGTTTTTCCCACTCTCCCTCCCTCCCAGTTGGCGCTTTGAAACAGTATACTCCTATTGTATAAGCACCTAACAAGCAAACAATAAATAAATAAATAAAGTCTGTTTCACACTTCGGATATCCGAACATACCAATAAAAAAATGTCGACCCGGAGTATGCCGTAATTTCTAATTTTGGCTTCTTGATGGTTACCTTTTCTTGGCACATGTTAATGGACTTTTGCATCAGAGTCAGATATGAGCTTAGCAGTCATGCCATCTATTTTCACTTCACATTGTGGTTTGGGTCTTTTCTGATTAGTGAATTCTACCATCCTCACGGTCAGGCCATGCTCTTTTGTGGCCATCTCCATTGTGGCAGTTCAATGCTTGAGACTTTGCAGCTCCTCTGACAGAAGGCTCTGAAGTGACCTTGTTTTCCTGTCCATTCCACAGTAACTCTTTGATTATGGCAGTACACATGGCATCATTGGTTAAAAGAACATAATTGCTGCACCTGTGGCACTTTCACTTTTCTGAAACTCTTTGGGCTTCTTTTTGCTGCTTCTGTGTTTCTATAATGTGTTTCTATAGTGTTTCTGTAATGTCTCTCTGTCCTATCTCTTATCTTCAGTGCCTTCACATTTTGTTTGCATGCTATACACTATTGTTCTTTCCTGTGTGATACACAGTCTCTTCTTTTGATCTCGCTATTAGTATGGCCTTGTCCAGGGATACTTCTTCTTATAACTACTTGACTTATTTGCTCTGCACAAAGACATGTTAACATCTCAGTGTGTCTTCCGCTTGATCACAACAAATCTGCAGTTCTGATAGCTCTGTTAGTCTAATTACATAATCCTCCACCCGTTCTGCATGTTCTTGGATTCTAGTATAGAAATGAATGGGATACACTGCAATATTCTCTTTGTACTCAAATCTTTTCATCAGTCTGTGCATAGCTTCTGCAAATGTATTCTCGTTATTTGGCTCATCTGGAGGAGTAGTGGATTTCATGACGGCAATGAAGGTTACGTTGGAAAAGACAGCAGCCAAAATGGAGGAGGCACCCCGATAACCGGGGCAGGGTCCTCCCTCCTCCTCCCTCCTCCCTAGGTAAGGGGGAGGAATAAGCCCAAAGCATGCCAACGCGCTCGGAAAGCCCACGAAGGGCAACAAAAGAAAGGAGCGAGGAAAGCCCCATATAAACGGCAGGTGTCCTGCTGGAAAGGACTTTCAGCTTTCAGCAGGAGGACGCCCACCGCTGCAGAAGAGGATTTTCGAGGCCTGGACGTTGATGTCGCGGCAAGGTGGTTTTTGGCAGCCAGTGACAAGAGACAGGCTCCGAATGAGCCATTGCAAAGCCGGAAAGGTCTTCGCTCTTTAGGACCAGCGCCTCTTGGGAGCATAAGTGGCCGTGGTGTCTGGTGGTAGCAAGGAGGGCTCATCTTCCCCCCAACAAACGGTGCTCTCTCAGCCCAGGAACACCTGCAGGAGCAGCCGGGTCCCAGACACGAAGGATTGGGGAAGTTGTGCCTATTATGGACTTTGCTGGAAAAAGGGGGAAGCAGGTTTTGGACACGGAGCAGTCACTGAAACCTTCGGAGCTATTTTCACTATTGTTTGCTGTGTTTATTATGTGTGAAAATAAATCTGCGACCTTTTTTATGCCAAAAAGAAAACATGTCTCATTCTGCAACTTACTGGAAGGGAAAAAGAAGGGGCCAAAAGAATGTGCAAGAGTGATGTAAGTTGGCGTAACAAATGGACAAATGCCCAGGTTATCACCCTTTGGCCTTCTGCACACAGTGCTTTCAGTAACTTTGCTTCCTTTCTTGCTGCTACATATGCCAGTCCTCAAAAGGACTCTACATAGGTGTCAAATATGGGCACCCACTGCTTCCATGGAATCGCGTTTTTGGCGGGTGTCGGGAAAAATGAAGTCGGTGGTTTCAAGCATATGTTAATTTAGCATATATGAAGTTTTTAATCAATATCGCCATGTGTGACATGCTCCGGCAGAGAGCTCAGGTAAGCCAGTCGTCTCCCAGTGCTCCCTCGCCCTCAAGAGCCCATGTCCTCTGCTTACTGATCATGCTGGAGTTCCCACAATATGAGGAGATCTCGCGAGAACAGGATGCAAACACATCGTACGCTTTACAAATGCGGAATAACGCAACAAACAATTCACAAAGCAGTATGTTGACACTTTGCTTGAGCAAAGTATTTCGCCAGTGTGGAACTCCTGTTGACTCAATGCATACAACTTTGATGAGCTGGCGCCAAAATGAAGCAACGAGGGCTGCTTGACGGCTATATTATGTTTGAAAGCGTTTTGTTTCCAGCCACCGAGTGCACGTTTCAGGATGTCATGTTAAAAACCACAAGCTCCAGCTACAAACCAGTATTCACGCGGAGAAGGCAGAGCCGGCAACAGAACTTGTCATCATGGCAGCATCAATCAATGAATTTCTCAAAGAGCGAACAGCGGCTCGTGTCACCATGGGTGCAATTCGAGATCATAAAACTCTGAACTCTGATACGTTCTCGCAGCAGTATACTTTGGATCCAGTCATTTTGACCTCATCAGTGGTAGCTTATAAGGCTTTCTTTTACTACCGTGTAGTCACGTGCCTACTGCAGCATTTGCAACTTGGCATAAAACACCATGGCCCTCATTACAACCCCGGCGCTAAACCATGGCGCTATTAGCACCATGGTTGGTGCCGGTGTTGTAACGAGTCCGCCATGGTGAAATGGGGAAATACCACCCATTCCAAGGTTGGCGGGGCGGTATTTCCCCATTTCACCATGGCACTTCCCCATTCCCATTTTCGCCCCATAGGGCTCAATGGGACTGGGGAAGGCGCTAAGTATGGTACCGCAAATTGTGGTACCGTAATTAGCACCGAGGTCCCTTTTCAGCACCCTACTTTAACAGCTGGTAAAACCAGCTGTTAAGGTCGGGCCCCGCAAAGGGACCTCGTAATCAGGCGTTAAGGGTTTAACAGCGCCGACACCTTTTACGGCGCTGTTAAACCCTTAACGCCAGGGTTGTAATGACCCCCCATGACAGCTATATGTACAAAGCATGCAGTTTTTGAATTCGAAAACCACTGCTGAAAGATAGCCCTTCTAACCTATTGCTAAGACACAAGCAGTGCAATGTTTATGTCTGAACATATTTAACCAAGATGTGAGGCCACCAGATTGTTGGATCCATAAGGTGAAGCACTATAGTAATTCTGCATCTATCGATAGTTTCTTTAATACATAGGGATAAGTATGGATCTCTGTGTTTAATCGACATGCTGTAAAGATTTAGCACATCAAAAACATTTCTATAATTCAAATCCATAACTTTGGGAAAATATCACATTGCCTAGAACATATTAATCTTCCACCTCATATGTCTCTTCCATATTTTACCTTTATTAACTACATTGTTTATATAACACTGTTAATGATGTAGCAATACATTTTAATAGGTTTATTTGGAGGGTCAATTAGGGCAACAAGACCAATATGACGTTCCTGATGCACTGCCCCATCCCAAGGTGGGCAAGAAAACAGCCTGTATGTATTCCAGTATTCAAACTGTATTTAAAGAAATACAATTTCACACAAAGGCAGACTCCGGCTTTACCCCATAGAATTCACCACAATGCTCTGGACTCAAACACTAAGCCAATTAAACATATTGTACCTTCATATATGGGTCCTACAGACAAGGTTGCACTTTCAGTACATTGTATATACATGTATATATTACACGGCATGCAGTAGTTATGGTTAAGTTGCTCAGCTCATAGGAAGAGCACTTTTTGGGCAGGTTATAACTTGGCTCCCCCTGGACGAATCCTCAGTTTGGTGAAGTTTTATCAAGGGGGGGGGGCAAAGTTATAGGTGTGGTCCCAAAAAAAATGTGCTCACACCTACAGCCCAAACTGCTGGACAGATTTTCACCAAATTCGAGGCCGGAGCGGCGGCTTGGTCCCGAAAGCTTGCTTTAGTAAATTTGGTGGAAAACTGTCCAAAAAGTAGGTCCCAAAAGATTTTGTCAAACTAGAAATTATACCGTGCCTCCTATTGCTATGAATATATGTATATTGGCCTACGCCAAGCTGCTAACAAGCTGCTTAGAAACTACATGTGAATAAACTCGCATTGCAAGGTCCTGACCTTAGAAACCATGTAAACTGTCATTTTGGGTCTAGCCGCCATTTTAGGTTTTCTTGCTCTATAAAGTCACCATGTGAGCTAAAATGGTAGCCTATGTTATTCAGAACAGAACTTGATTGTCATGACCTCTGTACAGCTAATGTATAACTTGCCTGCGGGCCACTTGTTAGGGTCATGAGCTGAGACCTTGTCCTTCTGCTGACCTGTGTGTAATGGATTACCTGTATCACCGAAACTGATCTATAATTGAATGAGAACACCTGCTTAACTATATTGTATAAATTAAGTCCCGCATTGTAATGTTAGGCCTAGAGCATACATTATTACCATTTCTTCTTGTTAATGTATAAACCTAAGATGAACTAGATTTGACCTGGCAAGGGACCCTAGAGCAGTAACTTATTTATGGAATGGTTAACCTGCAGAAAGGCTGGACAACAGGCTGGAGAAATGTATAAAAGCCTAACTGTTTCAATGAATATTTGCACTCACTGAGCACACCGAACCACGCCGGAGTTCGCTGTGTTGTACTGAGGGTCGATAGCTATCTGAATTTTGTTCTGTTCTTTTGTAACTAGATTCAGTATAAAATAAAGTACTTTGTATGTTCCTTTGTAACCTTTGTTTGGTATGTTTCCTTTTTGGTTACCCTGCCTCATATTATTTCCTTGCTTTCACAGTTGGCGCCCGGAATAGGGACCCTCAAGATTGATGCCGGATTATTGAAGGTTGACGCACGCTATCGGACCGGGATCGGACGGTGTGACATAACGGGCCCGACTGAACGAGACGCGACACCTCAACAGCGCTGCACGATCCGTTCCCTGGACGATAGCCGTGTGGTCTGAGATGGCATCTTGACGAGGGTCAATTTTTTGAGGCGGGCAGATTTGCCGAAATCACCATACACAAGGTAAAATTCGTTAGGTAAGTCCTTTGTAAACCGATCGGTCCTCCTTAGGTTTGGTCAGGTGAGTCGTTACCCGACTCTTGACAATTTGAATTTGGCGCATTGTATCTGCAGACAGAATTATTGACCAGGTAACACCGAGTATTTGAGAAATGCCTGGGAAATTGTCTAGCTGCTTTAGGGCATTATTCCGCAGCGATAGACAATCTTTGGAATTTAGCCGTCCAGCACCACAGGAGGGGTCACCGGCATGTACTATGTACTGTAAGCATGGCATTGGAAGTGTAGTATTTAATAAAATTTGGCACAGACAAACCAGACATGCCTCCGAACTTCAGTGGCCAGTCAATGGTAGTTTTGAGATCCCTCGTATTCAATATTTAGAGTCAGTCTTGTTAAAAAAGAAGGCCAGACCTGCAGCATTTGATGTTTTGCAAAATTCGAAAAGAGAAGCGTTGCAGCAGCTTAAAAGTAGGGAAAAACATGTGCGCCGTCATAAAACAAATGCTGAAAAGGCGTTGTTATATGATCAGGACAAACAGTCTGAGTCGGTTAGGAATATGGACAGGGCTTTCTCACTCGGTATTCAGAAAATCTATCCTTCTAAAGATCTTCATGTTTCTGATGAGTTTATCGACAAATTGTTAAATGAACGAAGGCCTGGTGCCTCTGCACCACCTCTGTATGTTCCTCTTCCTTCTGCTGTACCTCTTCCTGCTGTTATTCCTGCTCTTCCTGCTCAACCTGGTGTTCCTATTCCTCCGGTTGTTGTTCCTCCACCTGCTCCTCTGCCTCTTCCCATTGCACCAGTAATAGTACCTCCATTGAATTTGCCTGCACCCTCACTCCCAAGTAGTTCTGTACCGCTTGTAGTTGATCAGGGTGCGGGGTCGAGGATTGTTACTCGTAATACTGTTCCTACAGAAAAGAAACAGGATTTGTTTGCATGGGCTAAGCATTGTATGGAGAGCGATGATCGAGCTAATGTTCTTGCCACACTTTCTAATATGGATAATTTTCCTGAGAAAAATGTTTTCATTGAAGGTTTAGGGATTCATTTATGTGTAATGTGGGGTAAATTAAATAATGCAGACCTCCCACAACGGTTGAGGGACCTGAATACTTTAGCGTTTTCAAGAGACACTGTGGAGAAGGTACATGAGCATGTTGAGAGGATATTTGAGTATAGAAAGGAGTTGGAAAGGTTACGGAATGAGGATGACGAAGAAGAAAGTATGTATGTACAGAAACTATTTCTTCCGTGTCGTAAATCGACATCTGAGGAGGCGCGGATTTGTACAAAAGATGCGATTAGATGGATTTCAGACATATCGATAACTCCAGTTGAGGTATATGACACATACAGTCAATATACGCTAGAAATGCAGAGGAAAGTGATACAGGTAATGGTAGAGTACCTGCAGGATGAATGTTTAAAGATAAAGGTTAGTTGTCCCACAGAGTTATTGAGCATTTATAAGAGAGCTTTTTCACTTGACACTTCTTCAACTGCTTTAGCGCTCGACTTAGCTCTGTTGCTTAGTAAGCGTTCAGAGTTGCCTACATCTCAGTTCCCTATGAGAGAGGTTCCTCCGACATTTGTCCCAAAGGTTGAGATTCCTGCTAATGCTGCAGCAGGTACACCTGCTGTGGACATTCCTGCACATTATGTATCGCAGTTTGTTCACGTCCCGTTTTCACGGCAGGAAGTGAATACTATTAGACAAATTATTCCTGACATTAGGAAAAATCTGACAGGGTTCTATAAAGAGATAGAGTCCGTTTTGCAGTCCTCAGTGTTTACCCTAGGCGACATTGATTTGCTATTCCCTGTACTCCTGCCTGTAGATTTGTGGAAACAAGTTAGAACGATAGACGATGTACCAGGGTTGGGAGATACATGGGCTAACATAGTTAGGCTTGATGGGGAAAAGCCAGATGGTGAGAGACCACCTCAGGTGATACTAACTTTGCCTGACAGAATCATTGCAAAATTGAAAACTATAATCCCCGAAAAGAGAATTATTTGGGACAAGCTTACGGCCTGTGTCCAAGGAAAATCTGAGGGTGCTACCGAGTTCTTTAATCGGTTCGAACAGGTATTCTCGGATTTCAGTGGACAAGACTTAGGCACAGAGTCTGGGAAAAGATTATTTGTGGACAAATTTGTACGTGGATTGCTGCCTGACATCCAGTCACAAATTATGTCTTCTGAGAGCGCTTGGCAGGCGAAATCCCAATCAGAAGTACTGCACATGGCTCAGTACTACGAGAACCGTGTCAATAATGAAAAAGATAGAGTCGAGAAGAGAAAAGGTGATTTGAAGACTAAAGTATTGTTACAGCAAATTGTTAGAGGCCCCAGAGGGGGTAGTTCGCAGATTAGAGGTCAGTATGTTCCACAAGGGAATGTGCCCTTGGGTCCTGTGAATATTAACCAGTGTGCCTATTGTCGCCAGGAGGGTCATTGGCGTGCACAATGCTCCGTCCTTCGACAGAGGTCGAATAACACATTTGGAAATATGGGTAGACGATCCAGAGGTCGCCCGGGTGTAGGGGGCCCTGGTAGAGGCCAGTTTTCGCAGGATCCCCAACAACCTTTTTCACAGGATAATCAGACTTCGAGTGTGGATACTAGAAACATATTTCATCATCCTTCTGCTGCATATCTATCTGAAGACCTTCCTTTTGATGATATTTTGTTTCGTTAGGATTGCCCGAAGCAGGGTTTGGAACCTATACCTATTCCCGTTAATCAGAAAGGTCCCTATGTTGAAATGGTAGTGGGAAATAGGAAACATCAATTTTTGATAGACACTGGAGCACAGAAGTGCTCCATTGATCATTCTCGGGTTCCAAACATTCCACTGTCAGGGCACACCAATGTTTCTGTAGGGTTTTCTGGCACACCAGTTGTTTGTCCGGTTTCTTCACCGGTACCTATTTCTTTGGGTCCATTTACGGACCACTGTGCATGTCTCTTGACTTCGAATTGTGGAGAGAATTTGCTGGGGTTGAATCTGTTGAAGGAATTAAATGCGGTAATTCATTGTTCTTCTGATGGAGTGCGTTTGACGATTTCACCACAGCAATGTTCTGTTTCGCAATTCTTGACTAGGCCTTTGCCGCCAGAATTCAGTAATGTACCAGAGTGTTTGTGGGCAGTTGATGACAATGATGTCGGTGTTTTGCAGATTGAGCCTGTTAAAATAGTTTTGAAACATGGAATTAAGCTGCCCCGTATTCCAGTATAAGAAATCAGTTGAAGGCGAGCGAGCTTTGAAGAGCATTGTTTCCGATTTTGTGCATCGTGGGGTGATTGAGGAGATTGCAGGAAGTTTGTGCAATAGTCCGATTTTACCCGTGTACAAAAAAAGGTGATAATGCAATTCCATTTCATTTTATAATTGATTTACGTGCCATTAATAAAGTCGTCGCTCCGCAATTTCCAATTGTGCCTGATGTGACGACAATATTAACCATGATTCCAGCTACGGCTACTCACTTCAGTGTTGTGGACCTAAAGAATGCTTTCTTCAGTATTCCTATAATTGAGGATAGTAGATACTTGTTCGCGTTCTCCTTAGGGGGACGCTCATTCACATTTACTCGTGCACCTCAAGGTTATACTGAGAGTCCTAGTATTTATAGTAGGGCTTTGAAAGAGCAGCTTGATACCCTTGGATTGCCCCCTACTTGTACGTTGCTGCAATATGTTGATGATTTGCTTTTAGCCGCTGACTCTGTGAGCTCTTGTAAAGAGGGCACTGTGTTGTTGCTCATCCATCTAGCTAAGCATGGTCACAAAGCTTCGCTCAAAAAGTTTCAATATTGTTGCCAGGAGGTCGCCTATATAGGCTATCTCCTGTCAAAGGAGGGAAGAAGATTGACACCTGAAAGAATAAAACACATTTCTGGCATGTCTGTCCCAAATACACAAAAGGAAGTTAGAGCCTTGATAGGTATGGCTTCTTACTGTAGGTTATGGATCCCAAACTTCTCACTAGTGATAAAACCGATATTGGCCTTGACGAAGAAGGGTATTTCTTCGCCATTGCCATGGAATACAGAGCATCAACATTCATTCGAGTTGCTCAAGACTGCATTATGTTCGGCGCCAGTTTTGGGCACACCGAACTATGAGAAGGCCTTTGTGTTGTTTGTGCATGAATGTGATGGATGTGCTTTGGCTGTATTAACGCAGGAACATGGAGGGAAGAATAGGCCATGCGGTTACTACTCTTCCGCCCTTGATCCTGTTGCATGCGATTTGCCAAGATGTTTGCGCGCTGTCGCTGCTGCTGCTGCGTCTGTAAAACAGAGTGAGGGAATGGTCCTAGGCCATGATTTAACCCTGATGGTGTCTCACTCTGTAGATATTATATTGAACAAAACCCAAACGCAACACCTCACTTCCGCACGACTGACAAGATATGAATTAATCTTGTTTGCTCCCCACATTCAAATTAGGAGGTGCTGCGTTCTTAATCCGGCTGAACTCCTACCTTTCCCGCAAAATACTGTTTGCGGTGACGAAGAGTCACATGACTGCCTGTATACTACTGAACAAGATACAAAAGGCAGAGTTGATTTGAGGGACACTCCTTTGGATAACCCACACTGGGAGC
Organism: Ambystoma mexicanum; assembly: GCF_040938575.1. Taxonomy (NCBI): domain Eukaryota; kingdom Metazoa; phylum Chordata; class Amphibia; order Caudata; family Ambystomatidae; genus Ambystoma; species Ambystoma mexicanum. Next base: position 57,399,329 of record NC_090941.1, read on the forward strand.
TGTTTTGTGATGGCTCCTGCTTCAAACTACTGGATGGTACATCCACAGCTGCTTATGCAGTCACTACATTGAGTACGGTTGTGGAGACCAAGAGAATTACGCATAACTCTGCGCAGGCCGCAGAGATTATAGCATTGACTCGAGCTTGTGAGCTTTCCGAAGGGCTAACAGTAAACATATATACTGATAGCCAGTATGCCTTTGGGGTGGCTCACAACTTTGGGAGACTTTGGTCAGAGAGAGGGTTTTTTACTTCGCATGGCACCAAGATCCAACATGGCTCCCTGATAGTACAATTGCTTTCAGCGCTTGCGCTCCCTAGTCAGTTAGCAATCATTAAGTGCGCAGCACATCGCAAGATTATAGATGATGTAGGGAAAGGGAATGCTTTCGCTGATCAAATAGCTAGACAAACTGCCTCTGATCTCTTCACAGAGATGTATGTTTCAAGGGAGACTGTAGATGCCTATGCAATGGATGAGGGTGTTGGGTCTGTACGGGACATCCAAGCCGATGCCACATTAGAAGAATCCAAGAGGTGGGCTGTGGGCTTGGGGAAACTCGATGATGATGGGTGTTGGGTGGACATGGTTGAAGGGAAATGGTTGCTTCCTAATGCCTATATAGTAATGATGGTTACCATGGCACACGGTCCCACTCATGTGTGCGCTCAACAGATCACGAGAATGTTAGAGAAAGTCTGGGTAAATGATAAGATTTCAAAAATTGTCCAGCATTATGTCCAAAATTGCATGATTTGCCTACAACACAATGTGGGAAAGGGGACAGCAACTCCAAGAGGTAGCTTTGGGCCTCCTTCTGTCCCGTTTGAAGTGATTCACTTTGACTTTATTGAAATGGAGCGATGTAACAATCTAAAATATGTCCTTGTGGTCATTTGCGCCTTTAGTAAGTGGGTCGAGGCTTTCCCTGTTAAAGACGCTACAGCCATGACCACTGCAAAGACCATGTTAAAGGAATTCTTCCCACGGTTCGGTTTGCCGAGAGTTATCTGGTCGGATAATGGTCCGCATTTTATCGCTGCTGTAATTCTACAGATATGTACGGCATTGCAAATTGACAAACAATTCCATTCAGCCAGACATGCTCAGAGCGCCGGATTAGTGGAAAGACACAATGGTATCATAAAAAACAAGCTTGCTAAGACGTGTGCCGGCACCAAACTAAAATGGCCGGACGCCTTACCGATCGTGTTACTTTCAATGCGGACAACCCCTCAAACTAAGACTGGGCTCTCTCCCTTTGAGGTGGTAATGAGGAGACCTGCTAATATTTGGGGTTTGCCTAAAAGCTGTGCATTGCGCGATGTAGAAAATGTACTTCTCTCCGACTACTGTAACCAGTTAACTAAAAACCTGTATTTCATTTATCACCAGGTGTTTTCAGCTTTACCTGTACGGTTCACGGGCCCAGGACATGATATACAGCCTGGAAGTTGGGTCCTAGTGAAGGCCTACGAAAGGTCTTCCTGTCTTGCTCCTCGTTGGAAGGGACCCTACCAGGTGCTGTTGGTCACTTGGACAGCAGTGCGGGTGGCTGGAAAGAAATACTGGATCCACGCGACGCATGTCAAGAAACTTCCTCACAAGACGCCACACGTTACAGAAGAAGCAGAACCCCTCACTGATGCTAAAGTCCCTGATTTTGGAGTAGCAAACAGTGCTGTGAGTGCGTCGGAGAATTTCTCTGAGCCCGTCGAGCTTGGGGAACAGTCCATTTCGTCTCCGCACTCTTTTGAAAAATCACTTCCGGAAAATACTGTTTCAAGCTCTGCGACTTCCGTCGCCTCCGATACGTCGCTTCCCTCAGGAAGTGACGACACCTTATTTTCGGACCAAACAATCTTGGGTACCACCAGGTACAACCTTCGACGAAGAAAATAGAACTACGGCACAGGTTTTTCCGTGCATTTGAGAAAGAGAAGTGATCGAAAGTTTTCCTTTGTATAAGAAAGTTTCTGTTGAACAAAAGGGAAAAAAAGGGATTCTGCTGGCTAGGGTTGGGAAGGACTAAGAAATCGCTCGACCATAGCGTCGCCAGAAACGAACATTGGGGTCGTCGATTGAGGAACTACAATGCCTGCCACCTCCACTGCTGCTCCCCGCACTGGACTTGTGAATAAGGGGGTGACCAACTTGGACAATGAACAATGTGCCTGGGCCCCGAAAACGTACTGCTGTGTTTTGATAACGATAATTGTTATTTTTGCAATTACTGCTGTAGGACTTTGGTACTTTGAAGAAATCTATCCTCTAAAACCTTTACTACCGACCGAGATTGTACCGACTGCTTTGACTCCCTATGTACACCTTCACACTCTGTCCCCTAGAGACTTCCAACATAGACAAAAGTATCATAATAACAATCTAATGATAGTAATGAATCCAACGCATGCCATTTTTAATAAGAGTAATTGTTGGATTTGCACTCATTTACCGCAACATGGGAACAAGAGACTGGGATGGTATATTCACCCTTTACCTTTAACGACTGCTTGCTATGCCTCTCTTAGAGCACTATTCTTTGGCCGTTGGAATGATAGCATCTCAGGGAACTTTGATGGAACTAATTTGAATGATTTCGAGAAACGTGAATTAACTCCCCTGGGATGCTCGCTTTTTGCAAATAGAAGTAAACCTAATGTCGCTTCTATTAGGCCTTCTGATAGACTGTCTCGTCCTTTCCAAACTTTGATTTCCTTTAAAATGGCTCCGATAGGCAATAAGGATGCCGTGCCTCCTTCTTATACTGTTAACCATAGCCCCGACTCAGTTTCTTTCTGCATACGGAGGAATGGCACCCGGTCAATGGGAGATTTTAAAGGTTGTGCCAACGTTGCAAATTTGACTGGGGAAGACAGACCTTTGTATGTAGGCAAACCTATCTATTTTGTTTGCGGTAATGTAGCATTTCCATGGTTGCCCAGGGATTGGCAGGGAACTTGTTATCTAGGAATCCTGTTACCTAGGGTGTATGGACGATGACACATGGAGTTATTTGCAGGGAGATCAGAAGTAGTTTAGCACTTGGCATAGGCCAAAAGGAGGGTTTGTCAAACTAGAAATTATATCGTGCCTCCTATTGCTATGAATATATGTATATTGGCCTACGCCAAGCTGCTAACAAGCTGCTTATAAACTACATGTGAATAAACTCGCATTGCAAGGTTCTGACCTTAGAAACCATGTAAACTGTCATTTTGGGTCAAGCCGCCATTTTAGGTTTTCTTGCTCTATAAAGTCACCGTGTGAGCTAAAATGGTAGCCTATGTTATTCAGAACAGAACTTGATTGTCATGACCTCTGTACAGCTAATGTATAACTTACCTGCGGGCCACTTTTTAGGGTCATGAGCTGAGACCTTGTCCTTCTGCTGACCTGTGTGCAATGGATTACCTGTATCACCGAAACTGATCTATAATTGAATGAGCACACCTGCTTAACTATATTGTATAAATTAAGTCCCGCATTGTAATGTTAGGCCTAGAGCATACATTATTACCATTTCTTCTTGTTAATGTATAAACCTAAGATGAACTAGATTTGACCTGGCAAAGGACCCTAGAGCAGTAACTTATTTATGGAATGATTAACCTGCAGAAAGGCTGGACAACAGGCTGGAGAAATGTATAAAAGCCTGACTGTTTCAATGAATATTTGCACTCACTGAGCACACCGAACCACGCCGGAGTTCGCTGTGTTGTACTGAGGGTCGATAGCTATCTGAATTTTGTTCTGTTCTTTTGTAACTGGATTCAGTATAAAATAAAGTACTTTGTATGTTCCTTTGTAACCTGTGTTTGGTGTGTTTCCTCATATTATTTCCTTGTTTTCACAATTTGTGATATCTGGGTTCAGTCCACGGACCCATTTCACCGTTCGGCATGCACACAGCATCCGATTGGCCTAGAAGACGACGTGATGTTGCAGACATCGGATGAGCTCACTGATTGGATGGTGAAAAGCGTGAAGTGCGTCAGATTTTTGAAAACTCCCACCATGTTGGACATGCAGACATCCGCCGTTGTCCACAGACATCACTGTAAAAACAAAAAAATACAAAATTACACTTATCAAAGAGTTTCTGGCGAAGTGAGTGGTGACGAGGATGGGATGGGATATTGCCATAAGAAGCCAAAAAACAGGGGTTTTTCGCCCAAAAAGTCTGTGAACGGTATGGATGTTCGTGAACAGCCCTGTGAAGTTTGTGGACACTTATAGGGTTGGTGAAAAACTATTTTTGGATGACAGGATTCTGTGAAGAGGGAGAAAAATTAGAGGGGGGCCCAAAATAATGTAAAGGATTATAAATGTGATGCCTTTTGATGAATCTGCACAAAGGTTTGCAAAACAATTTATATTCTGTATATAAATGTTTTTGCAAAGTTTGGTGGGATTCTGTCAAGAGGGGGCAAAACCATCTGGCCTAGATATTTCAGTGAACAAAAACAAGTTGGCCAGATATGTGATGTCATCAATGACATTTGTCATGTCATCTTTGATGTCCTGGGTGTTAGCCTTAGAAGTGCACGGTGATGCCGCAAGTTATGATTGCTCAGCTTGGCATAACTGGCGAGTTGCTGAGGTTTTTCTGTTTTACTTGTAACCATAACGTGCCTTAACAAAGTTTTTTCGTTGCATTTCATAGGTTTTTATTAGTGCAACTTAACCATAACGTCCCTTTAACAAAGTTTTTTCACTGAATTTCACAGGTTTTTATTAGTGCAACTTAACCACAACACCCCTTTATCCAAGTGTTTCCATTTATATATTTATCGGGACGTTAAGGTGAGAATTTAGTGCAAACTCCCCCATGAAATTCAGCTAAAGCCACCTTAACTATTTATTTATTCATGTGTTTACTTATTTATTGGATATTTATAACTTGCTTCTACAGCAAGAGAGTGTTTCAAAGCACCACAAGGCAAAAGGGAGGGAACAAGGGAACAAATAAACATTGAAAATATACAATGAATAAATAGAAACAAACAGCGGTCCTACAAGGCCTTGTGACCTTCAGAACATGCAAGTGCAGTGAAAAGGGCCGGGGGTTGGGGGGTTAGTGCTTTTAGGGTCCCCCAGGTGGGAAGTGCTAGAGGTGCCTGTTGGGGAGGCAACAGGTGGGTGCATGGCCAGAGCCATTCCAAGTGAAGGGGGAGGTCCACCGGTCAACAATTAAGTGCAGGGCAAAGGCAAACCACCCAACAGGTGGGTGTGTGCCCAGGGGGAGGTGCAGGTGGGAAGCTGGTGACGACTGGCCAGGAGGGCAGGATCTTGAGGGATCAGGCCAGGCTCCTATTGAACTCTTGAGGGATCAGGCCGCCAATCTCAGCGACTATGACCACAATGATGGGATCACAGATGACATCACTGGTGACATCACTAATGACATCATCTATGACATACACAAAAATCAATGCATTACAACATGGGTTACTATTTAAAGGTTACTTTTACTTTGTACAGTATGTGTTTTTTTCAATTTTAACATGTTAATCACTTACAAAAGACACATAGAAATAAATATGCATCTATGTACATGTTTTCATGCAAATGTTGATTTTTAAAAAAACTTAATTTCCTTTTCTACGCATATAAATTTAGAGTAATAATCACTTTTTTCAATACCCATGGATGAAAATATTAAAATATATCCAAATACATAGTAGTTTCTTGTTTTTAAGCACTTCTCACCTCATCTATTTTGAAACGTAGTAAATATCTAGGGATCAACGTGTGTCTCTATTTATTTCTATAATTGTTTTTGTAAATTTATATACAGATTATATTATAGTGAACATGTCTTAGATTTGTCACAAACAGGAACATTCTAAGCAGTGTACTATTTATAATTCAAATATCACTGTGTATCAAAGTACAAAAGAAAGCTTCACAAGTAGTGATATGATGCATTTGTAGCCGTTTACTGTTTTGAACAATGTACTCATTGTTACTAAGTATTGTAAAATACTAATATCACATATGTAAAACCTAAGTGTAATCTAACTATGGGCAAATACCCAGAGTGATATTATGCCTGATGTCATTAGTTAAATAATCATTGATGTCCTATATGATGTTATTAGCACTATCACCAGTGATGTCATCAGTGATGCCATCAGTGATGTCATCATCAATGTCCTATATGATGCCACAAGTGATGTCATCAGTGATTTCATCATTGCGGTCATATGCTGTGCAACGGAAGTGCAAAGTTCAGGTGGCTTTCGCTGAATTTCAGGGGTTTTGTTGCATTAAGTTCTCAACTTAACGCCCCTGCAACTGAAGTTTTTTCCTTGATTTTCAAAGGTTTTGCTACAATGTATTGCTCACCTTAACTTCACTGCAACTAATGTTCTTTCCTTGAATTTCAAGGCTTTTATCATTCCATAGATTTTTTTCCACACATGGCCAGTTGTCACTGCCTGCAGTCGGGCCCACTATACATTTTAGAACACTACCAGACCACTAGCTGTGGCCATATTGTGTATTTTCCAAAGTAACATTTTCATGCAATTACATCTGTCCACTTATTGTTTCAGATTAAACAAGGCATTTCACTAGTGGGCAGGCACGTTGGCATTTCTATTAGCTGCAGCTGGTTTAGCAACAGTCAAGTCTCTGCAATTGCAACTGACATAATCTGTTTCCCATTCTATTCAAGTCCCTCTATACTGCTTGTGGCGCCAGCATCCCAGAGTGGGATGGAGCAGCCATTTTGATTTTCTTTTTACAGATCTAGATATTCCATATGATGGATCTCCTCTGGAAGAACATTCCACAATCTGGTGGACCAATACCAAAAAGGACCTGCTGAATTCCAGGATCACCGATAAATGGAATGACAGCTGTACTGCGAATTCAATTGGCGTTGACATACGCATTATTACAAAAAGAGCACATGTATCTTTCTAAACCCTGAGTGCAAGATATACGTCCGACAGCGACAGAAACACACATTTTCTTCATGCGCCAACCATGATCTGCTTTTTAGGTGCCATTCCATAGCGTCTAAGTGCCTATGTATGTATTACGTATACCGCCCGGCCTGCTCCATTACACTTCATGGGCAGAGCTAATTCAGAGAAGAAACTATGTCAACATAGAACTGAATAAAAGAAAAGTACTACAAGGCCCATTAGACATTTGCATTTCCTATTTTTTCATGAAGCCACCGTGGAATCACTCTGGCATCTCATCTATTTATATCCACGTGCGCTTGTCAAGCATCTTTAAAACACCATTTTCTTTTGGTCCTGATTTTGCCCTGACTACTGAAGCCTGGTGATATTGTTTCTTGGCTCTGCCCCCGCCCTGCTGTGCTAAGATATTTCCCTGTGTTGCTTTCAGTTCTGCCCCATTTCCCAATCCACTTAACTAGCAAATAATTCCACTGGAGTTGTTGCACTCTGCACCCTATGTGTAGACATAAGATATATGAATGTCTCATTCCCGGAGTTGTTGCACTCCGCACCCTATGTGTAGACATAAGATATATGAATGTCTCATTCCCACATAATATCTCTTTCAATCTATAACAGGACGTACATATTTTAATATTTAAGAAAATCCTTGCATTCTTTATCATGTATAGTTCAAGGTTTCCCCCTTGACTTAATTTTCTTTATTAATTTCCCTTTTATCTGCTTTTAGTAAGTATACATACTTCCTAATTTCCATAGGAAAGGTTGCCAGTAGACATGCCACTCCATGGTTCCATGTCATTTTTCGAATGGTAAGTATTTCAAAGTAATGTACTTCGAAGGAATTAGTTCAAAAAATCACTTCAGATTTTGTAATTGTTATTTGGGGGAGCCCCCCCAAAACCCCTCTTCCCATACACTAGTACCCTTACTGCAAGTCCCCCCCATCCCTTTTAACACCCTGTATATTGCAAAGTGTTTTCGAAGTAATTACTTTGCATTAGTACCCGGCGCGCGCTGTACACTGGGAATACTACGTGGGCATTGGCTCTTTTCCAAGCCATACCACACGGTATTCCCGTGTACGTTAGTGCGTCCCGCGCGTGCTGGCTACTCTGTTCCCGGCGAGGGGCATGGCAGCCCCTTAGCCAATGCTAAGGCTCAAAATGGGGCAAACCCAGCTCTGAGCCTCCCCATGGCTGGAGGCTGCCTTCGTCCCCAGCCGGGGACTCAGGTAAGTTTTCTTTTTTCCTTCAACCACCTCCCCCGCAAACTATCCCCTCCCCACCCTCCCAACTCCACTTACCTTCTTTTTTCTTCTTTTCTAGGGAGCTAACGCGCTGGAAACACTTCTGTTCCCAGCGCGTCCGCTCCCGATGGCCGCAATAAAAGGAAAACGGATTACGTTTCCCTTTCCTGGCGGCCATTTTGTTCACTTTTTTTTTTCTGTTTCGAAACACAGCAGCGTTTTGAAACAGAAAAAAAGTCATTAGTGCCCCGGTCTAACGGGCTTGGGTACTAATGGCTATAAGACGCTCAGTGGCGGGCCAATACTGACACGGTAATGCCCCCGGGGCTTCGTTAAGGCCCTCGCTACGATCCAGCCTGTAACTACGGGTGTGGGGGCATTACCTGGGGCGGTATTGGCCTGCTGCCTCGGGTCTTATTGCCACAGTATTTACTGTTGGAAAAACCACAGGATACCCACTCCATAGGCCAATGCTCGCAAGCGTATTTGCCGATTCATTCTACGGTCCCTTATTCTGATAGAGATCCACCTCCAGGCATATACCATTATCTTGCTGGCTCTCTAGTGAGGTGGGGGCTATTCTTCTATTCACACTTCACTACAGTTTTCACCCCTTCTATGATCAAAATGTTTACATTTGTAGATTTCTATAACCGGTCTCAGATAGGAAAACTATCAAACATGCTGACATTAGTTCTGGCTTCTTCTACATGTCCTGGACAAAAGCCCTGTGGAGTAGCTGCAAGTGTTGTATGCAATCAGACACCACTGCTTCCATCCCATCTGCTCTACTGTTTACAAAAGCCTTATCATAAAGACATCGAGGATGCTGTGCACAAATTAGATCATTGTGTCATGGCAAGAGTCAGCTCACTCCAATCTAACTGACGTACGCTTCTATCACAATGTTCTGGTCCATTTTCCCGGCCTTTAGACCAGCTTTCCACCGTCTAACAATTGAGTTCGTGCTATTTCGGTGTCCACGTAATGATGTCTTTTGTGCAGAGAGCTGAAGAAAGACACATTAAATTGTGATAGATTTATTCACTTTGCTGCAGTAAAACCTCTGCAAAAAGCGTCGCTGATTGCATGTATACCGGGTCAGGATTTAAAAAAAATCTGAATCCGCACATGGTGGCAGATTTGGCTTGATCACTGACATGCACAGATCGGCAAGGCAGTAATCAGAAAAGATGGCCGCCAATTCCAGTTATGGTGGCTGTCATACCCCATTTTGGTTTGGACGGATTGCAAATAGGTTTTGCAAGTTTAAGGAAAGCGCTACAGTATTCTGAGGAAATTGGAATGCCTGTTCCCACACGCATGAGGAGTTGCTACCCCGGCGTGGGACTTCTCTGCATGTATCGCACACCGGTGCAAAATCATTGCGTGAGTGATGGCACCTGATGCTGGATCCCCTCACAGGTGCAGAGACTAACCCTAATAGCAGGACCAGGAATACATATAAACAAAAGATCTAGACACATTTCTTTCTCGTTTTTTTGTCCATCCAACATATGCAGAAATAAGCTGTAGGTAATTGTAATTGGTTATTTATAACGCGCTTAATACCCAGAGGTTTCTAAGCGCAGACTTGTGGATCGAACCTGTGGTCCTCCGCTTCGTCTTGTTTTGCAGGCAAGCGCGTTGCCGCTGAGCTAACCTCCTACGACAAGTGATCCACACACAGCCATTTTCCTCTGACGTAACCCCTGGCAAATACCATAACCAGTTTTTATGAAATGCCCTTCACAGGCTAAGCCTTCTTATCTCTGATGTTGCAGAACTCTTGATTAAAAGCACTGTGTAACCCTTTGTCTTATGCCTTTGCTACTATAATGAGATAAGTATGAATTGCTAGTAACCACTTGGCACTAAATGTTGGTAAACAGAATAACATCTAGCAGTTTTCTTAATCTATTTTCGATGCTCGTCCAAGTCTACTTTCATAATGAATTGTCATCTAGCACTTTCCTTTTTTTTTTTAAACAAAAACCGACATCACCGCTCCTATTTTCTGAAGGCACTGGCTAAAAGAGGTTCTACATTCATTAATAATCCTTGTAAGAACATAAATAATCCCTAATTCAGCTCGCCCGGTTTCCCTTGAATTTGTATACTTAAGCAATGAGAAGGATGCACTCAGGGTTAATGCTGTTTAGAAATCTCTGTTCTCTTTATTCAGCGACTGCCTTACAAATGGGAAAGGTGGAGCACACTTTCTGATCTTACACAATATTGATTTTTGTATCCATTGAAACCAATGTCCTATTTACTTAAGCAGCTCACTTTGCAAAGACAAGAATCATTACAACTGATTTCATCTAATTGTTTCTCATATCTCATTACTATCTCTGAGAATGATAATTAAGAAATATGTTCCTATGGCTTTTAAAGTCCTAAAATCGAAATGAATTTTGTGATTTCCTACTTGATGAGGCCACATTTGTATGCATGCCACTACATTGGTGGCTGCTTATTTTATTTTAGTTTATATTTTATTGTTTAAAGAGCTGACCTAGCTCAAGAGAAGCAGAACAATGTACAGAGTTTGGGTAGCCAGTGTTTGAGCTGGCATCTTTTAAAAGAATAGTAGCACAGTACTGTGATTTGAGGTCTTTGTTTGGTATGTGCCCCCTTTGGAATAAGTGGTCAAATGTTACTGAAAAAGAGCCATTTTTTGAGAGATTTGCAAAAATGGAGAATTGGCGGGTCATTCCAAGTCGACACAGGGATCAAGTCCTAGAGGGCGGGTGAGTGACAACAGAAGGATTGCTTGTGGGTACTCACTTAGCAGATGAGTTTTGATTCAAGCCAGTTGTTTGATTTGCTGTGCGAGGAGTGTGTGTACCAGGTATATGGAGCTTAGCCACTAGTTACGCTCGTGTGGAACACGTGACTGCTTTGTAGATGGTATTTGCAGGGTTCAACACTATCCTTGCCAGGAGAGAAAGCCAATATAGTTTGCATAGGACAGGCCGATTTGGTCACAATTCCATGCACCCATAATAAGACATGCTGCAGCTTTGTGGATTGCTTTTAGGGCACCAAAGCGGGAAGCTGGGCGCCCCGTCAGGAGAGCATTTCCCTTGTTGATGTGCAAAAGGGTTACATGTGATTTTAATGAATCAATGTTTAAAAAAACAAATACACCTAAAAAAAAATAACGATTTTTGTTGTTGTTTTGGGGGTAAGGGGGCTTCCCCCAATCCCGCCTTTTTGTATTCATACATTTCCCCCACCCCCAAAACTACTATTCCCATTCCCAACCACATATATATAGTTTTTAAAAAATGTGTTTATTTAGTTGTTTTTGGTTCATTGAAAATTCTATTAGTTATTATTCATTTGTTGAAATCACTGCATACCATGCAAAACCACAAGGGCCTGCACTATGGTCAGAAGTCCTGCAATTGGGGAGGGGGTAAAGGGTTTGATTTTGCAAAGGGTGAGGATTTGGAGCCAGGCCATTTGGGCCTTCTTGTCTACGTTTTCAAAAGGATAGGCTGCTGTCAATGATGAAACCTAAGGATGTCGCTGAATATGAGAGTTGTGGATCAAATCCTTCTAGGCGCATATCGTTGAGCCATTGTTGGACATGTTGTTATTTAGCGAGCAGATCAAGGAGGATGACTTCAATCTTGGATGGGTTAAGTTTGAGGTAGAAAGTCGACATCCAGGACTGGATGATGGCTCTTATGAAGAGACACATAACTTCAACGCAATAGGAGACCCCTTACATGGAGACCAGACAATCAGCAATCATGGAGACAGTGCGGGAGCAAAGAAAGAATGTGGTAACAATACCCGAACCTCACAAATCCCTTCCAACTCTGTCAAAGAAATTAATGTATATGCTACCAAAACCTACTTTCCCCAAACATATAATGAGATGAGGAAACCCAGCATGGAGGAGGAAGGAAGTCATGGGAAGCAGAGCAGCCACTCTAATTGTCCTGCAATACCAAGCCGCCATAGGATAAAAGGAGGAATATGGCACGGCTGTAGGGTTGAGTAGTAGCGGCAGCAGAGACAAAAGTGTGCAAGAACAGCAAAACGTGATAGCATGGTTAAAGGCTCGAGATACTGACAGATGAGATGACAGGAGATTAAACGGCGCAGAGACTTTGCCACGCGGGGAGCCAAGAGGGAGACAGAAACCCGAAGAAGAGGATTTAAATGCGTGCTGTGCTTGAAGATAGCAGGCGACCAGGGAAAAGCAGTTGTTGGCCCGCTTTCCTGATGCTTTAAAACACAGACCGATACCAAAGGCATATAAGGCATGGAGGGCATGGGGAGTTGAGGTCGGCGGGTCACCCTCTAAAACACTTGAAAAGGGACAGATCCAGACTCGAGAGTGTTACAACAAAACGGTATTTGACCAAACCCTACTGCACTATAACACTGCCATGGCATGTCATAATACGAGTAGCCCTTGGCCAGAGAAAGCTGGGCTAAAAGAAAGTGACACGAGGAGAGCACGACTCTTCCTCATCAAAGCACGAGAAGGGAGCTGCAAGCTGCATAAGCAAACAGTGGTGAGAACAAAATCCAAGTCTCTCTTACAGACAGCCAGAATCTACACGGTTGTTCGTTACAACCAAGAGAGTAAAACGAACAGGGGACGGGGATTGCCCCCCTCCCCTGGCAGGAATAAAAGAGCAGGGAAAGGGGATTGTGCCCATTGGCAGGAATTAAAAGACATGGGGAAGGGGATTGTCCCCCTTGGCATAGCGGAAAGAAAAGTAGGTGAAAGAAGGAATTTCACCAGTACAGTTAAACGGCAAGAAGGGAAGCAAGGCCCCCTGAGGCAAAGGTGGTTAATACTTCAGCTTGGAAACCACTTTAGTCCGACAGGACTGAAGATGGATAAATCACTTGAGAACATGAATGTTCCTTGCAGTGGTATAAAAGACTATCCTTGCTTGGGCTATTTGGCAAGTCTCCATAGTGAGGGACAGTGAGCGACTGATGGACACGCCAGTGATGGTAGTATTGGGACGTCCTGACGACATTGTTGTATATTTCTGTCAAATAAGCATACGTTTGGTTTACAATGCCACCTCTGTGTCCGGACCATTCTATCGCACCGTCACACTAGGTAATCACAGAGACAGGTGATGTCCAGCGTGCTATTTACTCTCATCTACAATTGAATATTGTACTTCCTTTACTGAAGATGGTAAAGTGAGAACACTCTGGGAGATTTGTGTGTGGATTTTCAATTAATCTCAGAGAATGTCAAATTGATAATCAGCCATATTTTGTGTCCATGTTAGGAGTCAATAGGCCTGATTTACAAAAGCATTTTTAATGAGAAATTCCCATTGAAAAATGCTTTTTAAATCACGCTCTATAGCAAGTCAAGAGATTTGTTTTTTCCCCATGGCTTTCTGAACAAAGCATTCCAGTTGATCTGTGTGCGTTTTCTTACCTCGCAGTCCCTTTTAATGTATTAATGTAACCCCTTCCTTCAATGCAAATCGTTTATTTTTGTCTACTTGTTTGCCTATTCGACCCATCACAGGATGCCCAGATCAGTGGGTGTCACTTCACCCCCTTCACAGCAACATCAATTTGAATATTTCTGCCATTCATCCTAATCCCATGCCATTTCCTTTTGACAACCTAGAGATGCATGGTTGCACTTTTGATAACTGGCCTTGTGCCCTCAGTGACAAGGAGCCGTACAGATCAGTATAGAATTGAAAACAAAAGTGTGACGTTTGTGTGCTCAGCTTTACTATATCCTTCACTTATGGATCGTGCAGCCCCAAAATGGAGTTCAAACAGAGCCCTTTCTTTCTGGGACCCACTTCAGCTATCATCTCCTCTTCCCAAAGCACTCTGGGGCTCGTATTCATTGGCCCATAAACATTACAGAGAGGACTGCTGACACATACATGTCCACGGTACACTCTGTGCCATTTTGATTTTTTTTGTGACGTGTTTTTCAGACAAAAAACGTCGCGTCGTCCCATGCCCCCCCACCCCCTATATACCTGCACTAACATTATAATTAATGCTGCATGGTATGTATGAGCATGGTGCACGGCATCACCTGGATAGCTCTGGATTATTCCTGGCATTTTTAGGTGCACACACAAGTGGAATCAATAGTCATTCGAATATTAATGGCATCATGAAAATCCAATGCAGGTGAGGATGCATGCAGATTTGCAGAACGAAGTTGAGAGGGAGGGATGGGGGGGGCACAAGCAGATTTTACACTTCGCCCCGAGCTGCATGAGAATGCATTGTCTGAGACCCGGTCTCTGTCAGTAGATTACAGTTCATACACCTACCTCCTGCATGGAAAGTCCACTTTCTGTGTTCTGTGAATGCTCACTAAGCCCTGCTGATCCGATACTCTCCCAATGCACTGCCCTTAAGAGAGCCTTAAAGGGCAGGGGACCTGTGTGTCTACTGGAGATTACATAATACTTTCACTGAACCCACAGAGTGACCTGGCCCCTGAAAGTCTTCAGGAGATCAGCTCCAGTTACAAAGCTAATCCCTGATCATTCTGAAGGTTTTCCAGGAGTTCTCTCAGACACTTTTCCTCCAAGACTGGTTGAACCATCCTTTTCGACAACTTTGTCGTTCGCAGCCGCTCACAGAGCACCGTTGATCCTTAAGCAATGATGTGCTTTAAACACCACAACAGTAAGCCAGATATAGATTGGGTGGGGGCTCAACATCTTTCTGCTCTCTTTAGCTGCCTGTACTGGGAATACCGGGGTACTCCCTGTACTCTTTTGCAATTATTAGCGTCCTCCTCAGTGTGCCTTTATTGGGCAGTCTTCAAACATATCTACAGTCTGATGT
Organism: Ambystoma mexicanum; assembly: GCF_040938575.1. NCBI lineage: Eukaryota > Metazoa > Chordata > Amphibia > Caudata > Ambystomatidae > Ambystoma > Ambystoma mexicanum. Next base: position 57,414,349 of record NC_090941.1, read on the forward strand.
CCCCCTGGTTGCATAACATATGCGCATTTATACAAATACACACTCCCATAAAAATAAAAGAAATACAGAACAGTATATGAAAAACTTGAATACACAACTGCAAATTCAAAATGGTACCAAATTAATTTGTGGCCCTTTTTCAAGAACGAATTCACATAGAAATTGAGTGTCACTTTTTTCATTTACATTTACCACCATTTGACAATTATATTCTGGCTAGAGCGACGATATTCATGCCAGCACACCCCATTCTATTCAGGAGATGCTTGCCCAGGCCTATTTTTAGCTGTCAATTATTTGACCATTATAAATCGAGGGCTACCCCTTCCCAAAATGCAAGGAACAAACATGTCTGTGCTAGCCTCTCACTTGTGGAATGGGACATGCATTCCCATTTCCAGGTTTTAATGATCAGGACCTTGTGGATAAGAGTGATTACAAATTGACTTTTGTCTCTCTGAAGCACAGAACAAAACCCACCCTTGCTTAGAAGGGCCCACAGTACCTCCAGCTACTCTGTCTATAGAACCTGGATGTTCGGGCTCTGAGGCACAACCACATGCGTGTGTACTCTCCTGCTGTTTTGGTCATTGTTTCAACACAATTAGGCAGTGCAGAAAAGACTCAAAGCCCTTACTCACGGTGGCAGACATCCTATGCATGGAGACCTTGTAATGGACTAGTGCCAACATTGACTGTTGTCCTTAATGTATATGTACATTTTAAAAACTGTGCTTGCGCTGTGTTATTTTATGAAGTCAACTTTAAGGTATATACTATTATTTGGCTTACCTCATTCTCTCTTCTCCACCAGAGGCCAGTTCGGTATGGCTTGGTGTGTGAAAGATTCCTTTCTCAAACTCTGCTTTCATGTCTCTCAGTAGAAACAATGCATATAGCCAAGTCCTGGCCCTGACACGTTTGTCAGCGGGCTCGGGCTTACCAGAACCCTCTTCGGCTATGAGCAAATGGAGTCCAATGTGATTATTCGGTTAGTAGCATGCAGATCTCCCATGAGTTCTTGAGCGCATCTTAAGGCCATTGTAGACCCAAACACAACTTAACGTAATATCACCACCACGCTTGTGAGTGCCTCTATGAAAGGTCTTCCGGCCACTAAGGAAACCTCTTGTCCCTTCTTTTCCTCTGGTCAAAATGGGAAAATCTGTACATTCATCTCAACGATCTCTGTCACTCAACATATATATTTTCATTTCCATGCATATTCTGGGTTACATTTGTAGATTTTGTCTCCAAGACCTTTCCCCTTCTTCCACTTTCCCACTCTCCTTGACCCTGTTTCATTTTCACACAACAGACTATGGAGGGGTCTCAATTGTCCTCTCTACGGACAAGGCATGGTGCTATAAGATCACTATGGTGGGGCTGTGCGCAGTATAAAAGACAACTGACATATGATAACATTGGTGATGTGGCCAGCTCTTGGTTATCCTTCAGAATTGCTTTCCAGTTTTGCTACAGAAATGGCCTAATTTTTGAGTTCCCTGTATTTACGCAGTGGGGAACTGTTATATTTACACTTTTGTGTAAACAGTCCCTCGCTGTGTAATTTTCAATTTTCCTCATTTGCATGTTGGAGTGCAAAGGGGAGTGTACAATTGTGCCATACTTGCCTGTAAATCACCCTTTTGCACTCCGATGTAGAGATGGGCTAAATGCTGCCTGCCATGTATATTAGCCTAATCGGTACTGAAGAACTGCATCACTACATTGTACCTCTTTGAGCCAAGTCGACCGATTCAAGATGCCGACTTGACCCATCGCCTACCTCTTCTTTATCCTTTTCGGGAGGGTCACTGCTGCAGGACTGCACCACTTCAATTCACTGGACCGTAGTGCCCTGACTTGACTGCTGTGATGCCCGTAATCTATAGAGAACAACCAACTCAACATTTCTTGATGCTGACTGGACCCATTTAAAGCACCTAGAAGCCTGGTGCAACACTGTTATATCCCGAAGTAAAACACTAAAGGTGCTTGAAGTGGTTCTGTGGTTCTGTCCCCAAGGGCTGCATGAAAGGATCCTAGTGACAGGTAAGACTACCAGAGTTGATCTTTTTAAAAGGCATCTTCAGTGAATTTGACATTGCTGCTGACCGTATTGCCTGGGGGCCTCTGTCTTCAGACCCAGAGTGCCCCATTCCCTGATAAAGTCTGTCTATTCTCTGTCTTCTCTGGTAGGGGTTTGATATAGTGTTTGATTACTGTGCTTGTATTTTTAGTTTTAATTTAATAAAGTGATACTATTATTATAGGACCTTGGTTGGACATTCTTTTATGTTGGTACCACAGTACTATTGCCGTTTGGTCTGCTTCTGTGCTAGCCTCCGTCCCTCCTGAGGTTTAAAGCCTGCCCTCGGCCCACGCTACTTTGAAGAGGTGAAGGTGGTATACCTGATGAGCATAACTTGTTTCACCATTATGAATGGGCTCGCTGTTGGTTTTTCAGTAGTGTTGGGTGAGTAGGAGTTGTATCCATTAATCATCCCTTTACTTCTGTAGAGCAGTATGCAGTTTCTTCAAACACAGTCCCAACCAATGGACCCTTGTCCTACTGGCAAGCAAGGCTCTAATCTGGATTCAGATATTTTGGCATCCCTGCAAAACCACTAAGAAAAACAGATCTATGCAATACCAGGTATCCGCAAATCACATGCACAACACAACAGAAAACATTTTCTCTATTTCACCCATAACTGAACATCAAACCAAGCCCTCCTTTTCATGTGCCATAGTGCCAACAGACCATGTAAATGGCAACAGAGCAAGTTAGAAAACCCAATAGTATAACGTAACATATCATACCATTTAATGTAGTTATGTTATAGTCAAATCTCTTATATAGCACAAGTGACCTCATGTAGCTAAAGTAACATTGAGGATTAAACAAGGTCAACATACTCTAATCACAGAAAACAGCAGAGTATTATTAAATCACTGTAGATTTGCAAAGGGGTGCATCTCATAAATGTTGACATTAAAGACAAAGATGTGTTAGGTGTAGCGACCCACGTTCAAGTTGTTATGCTGCAACTTTTGGTGCTGTGGGCTTAGAAAATCCAAGATGCCGAAAAGCCCACATTTCCGTCAGAATCCAGGAAAACCGTGCAGTTTTTGCGCACACCAAAATGGTTGCCTGACCTGCCACCCACCAGTGCGAGTGTGATGGGCCAGAAGCGCCATGAGTGAAACGTGGTGCCAAAGGAAAAACAGCAGTGCCTGTTAGCTCAAAAAGCACTTTGAAATCACCTTTGTTTCTCTGAAATGCAAGCTCAAAATGCCTATTTTAAACATTGCAAGATATTCAAAAATCTTACTGAACACCAGCAGACGTCTGGTAGAATGAAGCCTTGTGTGTATACCAAATCTGGAAAGATGAAGAGCCTAAAATAATGTTCATAACAAAACTGGCTGAGCTGTGGATGTCAGCAGCTTAAGTGAAATGGGATTAAAGCCACTAAAATCGAAATGTTTAAAATAAATGAGTGACCTACTTTTGAGTGTCACATAGGTTGCAACTGTTTAAATGTCGTAGTTTTGAACTTAGAATCAGCGTTCTAGCTGCATGTGTCAAAACTGTAAGTTTGATTTGAATGAAGAAAAATGGGAACAAAAGTGACCATTGGCTGAAGCCTGGCTTAAAGGGACTGAATTCTGCCCAGCAACTACCCCTGACAGGAGTTAAAACTTGCCCAGCAACTGTTCACAGGCCTGGCCTCCCTTCTGCTGCCCCACCAAAAGGAGATCACACCTCTCTGATTGAATCAGGGGAGGGGTGCCTGGGACTGCAGGAAAACAGAACAATGAACTTCCCTTTGCTCCAAGCAATTGCTAAATCAGGGGGTCGTAAATGGCTTCCTCTTGGAAGGAAATGGGAGGGGCACTGCCTCTGTGAGCCAGCTGAGCTTGGAGGATGTGGACAAACCAGAAATTCCCCCATGTGCTTTGGGAAAGCACACCCCTCTGGGCCAGAGCATAATTTTAGAAAGATAGATAATTCATAGTGCATAATTGTCAAAATTATATCAATAATATCATGATTTCTATGATTTTTCTGTGCACATTTTAAGAGGTGTTAGGACTCTGTGGTATGTTCTGGGGGGTAGTAGCGGAAAATAGGATATTACTCCAAATGTATGTATGTTAAAAATCTGACATTTCATCATCTGATGCCCATATTCCTTGCGCACATTTGTGTAAATTCTGGAAAAGTTTAGAGGTTGTGTTCTGGATGAGAAGGGCAGAATTCTGTCAGAAGTGAACACAACATCTTACAAAGACAGGGATCGGATGGTTTGGCGCTACAGAAAATATGTTAACTGGACATATAATATTAGAAAAATTGTACATAGATAAATATGCATTTAAGTCAAAAATAGATTTGTGTGCAAAGTGACAAGGGGAGTGTTCTTTCTGTATGCCATAAAAATGATGTCTCATGACACGGGATGACTCACAATTCAGTTCCCCAGTGAGGCGACTGAGAATCATCTAGCCTATCAGGATCCTCAGAGGGTTGGGCATAGAAAGTCAGCCTTCCCACCCACTTTCAAAAGACATAAAAAGAGCCACTGAGATCCAGGTAGGGACATTCACTTTCCACTTCAAACTGATTTCTTGCGTAGCGCTTTGCCAGAAGACTTCAGAACCAGAACTCAGAATCCAGACTTCAGAACTTGCAGCAGAGAGGCCTAGTCCAAAAGCTGAATCCTTCTCAACAGGCCTCAGAATCCAGCCACCTAACCAAACTATTCAACAGCCGGGCTGTGCTGTTCGCTTCTGGCTAGAACTTTTACTGGAACCAGAGATGCAGACCAGACGGCGGTGCCAGTACCAGACCCAGAAAGCAGAGCTGTATCCAAACCGCAGACCAGACCCAGACCAGACCGCTGTGCAGTGCCAAGAACTTTTGCCTGAACCAGAGATCCAGACCAGCAGAGCAGAGAGAACCGTAGCTAAACCTGTTGACCAGATCTATGACGAGGCCCATTCCTTCCAAAGTTAGGAGTGAGTATCCAGCTAGAGCTGTGCAAAACCAATCTCTTAGTTTAAAATAATCAAATTCAAACCATTTCAACCTATTTAGAACTGCATAGAAATTGTGTGTCCATTCTGTGATTTCAAACCTGTGAAAGTGTCATTTGTCATTTGAATCTTACTTTATTTCTGAGAATCTACCTCCACTAAATTGTCCGTATCTTTTGAACCACACGTCCTAGAAGCGAGATTTAACTTTCATTTTAAAATTAAGAACCTAAGCTTTCCATAACCGGAAAAGTTCCGTGAATTGCAATTTGACTCAAACTTCTTCACCTGTCAAAAATAGCTGTCTTTTGCTTCCATTGCTGAAATTCGTTTTCAACCTGATAATCCCTTATGAATGATTGAACTAATTCAAAGTAGCTGTCAACCACCCTGAACCTTCTATAGGGAATTAAAATCATTTTTAGCATATTTTCACTTCATTCCAAATCACATTAAAAGTATTTCTGCATGTTTTAAAAGCATACCGGTTGCTCTAATCTTGCTAGGGGGGTACTAGAATTTGTATTGCATTTGATTATATTCCTGAAAATTGTGTGCTCTCCCTCCATCTCTTTATATTGCATAGGGGGGGTGTGTGAATTGCCACAAGGGGAAAAGTGATAATATTATCTCTTGTTGAAACCATATCAGTTTATTTCTGTGCTGCATTCTTTCCATCATTGTAATTCCTTGAAACCATAAAAGTATTCTCTACTACCTTATCCTTTCTATACCAACTCCTAAGTAATTAAAGAAGTGTGATAGTGTAATATTATCCATTGTTGATCACTCTCATATTCATAAGTGTGCTATCAAATATTAATTTATTCATAAAAGTGTGATATATATATATATATATATATATATTGTATAACTTTTCCAATAAACCTTTTAATTTGCAAAACAAACCTACTTCTTGGCTCAGTGAGGTCAGGGGGATTCAAAGAGAGGGGCGTTATACAAGGGTTTATCATCCAGATCTATGAACTTGTCATAAAAATATATAAATAAGGTCTTCCCTTGGGCATCCCAGACTAGGCATTGGCTTAGTTGGAGTGCTGAATTGAAGTCACTTAAAAGAGTGGGGGCTCGAGCCAGGATGTCTGGATTAGATCTACCACTTGTGAATTAAATACAGTGTGCTAACTGATAGGATACATACATCCTGTTCCATCACCATGCGGTGTTAAACTGTAAAAGCACCCCTCAAAAGAAGGACGCTCTAAGGAGACGGACTGTTTTGCAAAATAAAATACAAACTTCTGTAAGTCAGGAAGGAAATCAATTTCCAGAAGACCTTGGTAGATATCAAAATAGCCAGAGAACACCTCTTACATAAGCTATTTGTGAAAGGTGAATGGACGGAACAGGACCAGACAGTGTGGTTGCAGGCAATCGCACCCCAGATCACTGCGACAGGGTCAGACATATGGAGAGATCAGGGTCCATTACATGTGGCCCTGAGTGAACTATATTTAGCCCCTAAAGCCAAAGATGAGCACGACAAGATTGTCAGGATAGCAGCATATTTATATTTATATATGGGAGCCATACAGGACAAATGTGCTGAAGGCCAAGATCTGGCGAATAGGCAACAGATGACATTAGAGAAGGCCCAATCTGACCTGGTCTCTTCCAAGCAGAGGCTGCAGAGGAGTCAGGAGTCAGAAAATGATAATAGGCAGTATATCATTAAAATAAAAGAGGATATGGGTATCCTGCAACAGGAAAAGTCTGACCAGGATACCATATTTCTGGCCTTGCAGATGGAGTACCAAGAAGGTCTGGACTCCCTACTGCAGAGCCAGAAAAAGCTGGAGCAACTACTAGACTTCAACAGGGCATGCACAGAGCTGGTAGCCACCCTGCAAAGTCATCTAGATAGAGTGAAGGCAGGGAGCAACAAACTGATTCTGAAAGACCTGGATACCCAGACAGAATTTGAGGAAGAACGCCAGAAAGCTGGTGCCTTTCAAAGGCAGAGGGAAAACCTGGTGGCACAGATGCAGGCTCTTAGTCAGGAAAGGGACACCTTAGGCCAGGAAGTCTGCCACTTAAAAAGAAAAATGGAAGAAAATCACCTGGCCCTCCAGGGACTGGGTGACCTCCAAAAAGAACATCAAAACTTGTTGGAGCACACCAGAAGGGTGGAAGCTGCTCTGGCAAGAAAGGAGCAGACCAGTAGGGATGGGTCTCAGGAAGTAACCCTCCTGCAGCAAAGACTGGCCCAGTATTCCAGGACAAACCAGGAAGCACAGAGAGAGAATGAGGCTCTCTGCCAGGACAATCATAGGCTCCAGCAACAGGTAGCCATGCAGGAGAGACTGATAGAGTCTAGTAAGGCCTTGACTGAGGAACTGAAAGCACAGGCTCTTGCATGACAACAGGGAGCAGGGGCTGATAGAGATGAGGTTCGCTGGGAAAGGGAAACACCTGAGCATAACCTCAGGAGCCCTAGTACCAGAGGCCTTCACCTCTCCCAGTCCCTGGACTCTGCCACCCCCATGTCCCCTGGCGCACATGAGCACAGGGCCACAGGGATGGCAGATTACTATCCAGCCAAAAGTATGGGGCTCATAGGCCAGTACCACCCAGGAATGGATGGGCGGGCATCTGGGTATGGGCACTTAAGTACAGTGCAATTTAGTGGGGAACCCCAGGAGAGTAGGTCCACTAAGGGCATCCTGAAAACCTTTGCCCAGTTAGGTCAGTGGGTGGGGTACCCATCAAATCCTGGCAGCAAAGAGGGATCTGAAGACTCCTCTGAGCGTCACAGGACACAGGAGACCAGGTCCCCACATTCTGCCAGCCATTCCCAGGCTCACAGAATCCGGGAAAACCTGGAAGATCAGACGGGCACCTCTGGGAGCAGTGCTTCTGAGTCAGAGGATGAATGGACCAGGGTTACCCGAACCAAAAAGGCCCATAAGGCAAAAAGGGCCTTGCTTAAGGACCCCTTAAAACAGATTAAGGCAATAAGGAGTGTCATCACCCCTTATCACAAGAACGCCAAGTATTCTGTTTGGGAACACTTGGAGCTTTATGAGCAAATGATGGAGGCTTTCCATTTGAAGGACAGCAGTAGCTGCATCCAGTGTGTAAAATGGACATTCTCCCCAGAATACTCCAGTTTCTTTGCGGGGCTGGAGGACCAAAATGATTCAAGATGGTCCACATATAGGGCGGCCATCTTGAAACATTTTTCTGTTCACGGAATCCCCAAGAGGCTCGCAAGGCAGCCTACAATTTGCAATGTGAGGAGGATCAGTGATATATATATTGTGTATATTTTCCAATAAACCTTTTAATTTGCAAAACAAACCTACTTCTTGGCTCAGTGAGGTCAGGGGGATTCAAAGAGAGGGGCGTTATACAAGGGTTTATCATCCAGATCTATGTCATATGTCCAGAACTTGTCATAAAAATATATAAATAAGGGCTTCCCTTGGGCATCCGAGACTAGGCATTGCCTTAGTTGGAGTGCTGAATTGAAGTCACTTAACAGATGCAACAATGTAGAGCACCTGGTGCACCATGCAAAGGCTAAGGAACTCTACTCTTTTTAGAATGGGAAACCAAGGTAAAGATCCGGGGAAGATGTGCTTTGCATTTTTCGGAAGTAGTAGAATTCCCACTCCAGCATTCAGCACTCAATGAAGTCGATACATTACATGTTTTGTTAGGTCAAGGAAGATACTGCTAGAATGGTCTTGGTGTGACAGAACGAAGGTGATCCCTTCTTGGACTCTGCCTGGAAAAGTCAGAAAGGGGACTGTCCTTTTTAGTGATTTTAGATTGTAGAATACTGTCTGAATTACAATGTTCAACTGGGGAACCCTGGTTAGTTTCTCAATGAACAGTGCCCCTGCGTTCTTTACTGTTCTCACTCATTCAGGGCAAAGACACAATCAATCAAGCCACAGTGAAGCCACATGTGTGCAAATGTTCCTACCAACAGAATCTCTGTCTAGAAGGGCTCCTTTTAAGGTAGTTCTCACGTATACAACAACTATTTCTGTTTATGAATAGCAAAAAGGCCTGCTTATACTGCACAGTCTGCTGAAGAGCACAGACATGTTAAGCTGAAGATACACTGGTCCTGATTCCTGGATTATTTGCACCAAACAAAAAGGGATTTGTGCACCATTTGGCCTGCAAATCCCTGTTTAACAAATGGGGATTTGTGGGCAGAATGGCACACAAATCCCGTTTTTTTCGGCGCAAATAATCCATGAATCAGGGCCACTGTGTATCGTCAGCATAGTTTGACACTTCTCTTGAAGGACAGAATCAGATTAATTAGTGGACCTGTATTCATATAACAAAAGAAAGGGGCAGATTCTGTTGAACTTAAAGGCATAATATGGCTGACTTGGAATCTCTTAGAGAAGGAAGACCAGTTAAGGGCTTTTCCTTTCAGTCCCAGATTTATTAGTCAGAAAAGTAGAATTGAGTGGCAGACAGTGACAAAGGCGGCCAATAGATCTAAGATAATCAGGTCCTTGACATTTCCATCATCAACCTCCCATTGTAGGTCATCGAAAATAGCAGTGACAATCGATGATTTTTACAATTATAATTGGTTATTTAAAACGCCCTTAATATCCAGAGGTTTCTAAGAGAGGACCCAAGGATCAATCCTTTGTTGTTCTGCAACATCTTGCTTCCAAGGTTACAGCATTGCCTCTGAGCTATCCTCCCAAGACCTTTCACATGCAGGGGACATAAGCCACACTGTGCATCATTTAAAAGAGCTCTACGGATTGCAGAAAGTGTTGAACCTGTTTATTGTACTCCCAAGCTGTTTGCCCATGCAAAGGACATTTGGCTGAAAAGTGGATTGGTCATCTGGATCCAGCTGTGTTTTTTCCAGAATAGGCAGAAGAAAGTCAGGTTTACATTCCTCTGGTACATGCCCAGAAGACTATGAAGGATGAAATATCGATCTCATGTTGCCCTTCACTGGAGAAACCAATGCTAGATCTTTGGTAATGTCAGGCAGTGTGACAAATTTTTAAAAGTCTCTCGGGCAAAATATATAAAAGAGGGTAAAGTACCCTTCAATGGTTGTTGTTTGAAAACATATTCATCATCAAAATCAGTGATAGTCATGGAGAATGACCTTTTAGATTCTACTTCCTCAGGATTCTTTTTCATTACAAAATCGGCAACACTCTCACACTTTTCAAGAGATTCGGTAATGTTGTTTATTAGTGCCATGGAAGCACACAGTTCTCTGATTGGCCTATATCCTGTTTTTACAGTGGCCACATACCCAGAAGCTGTTCCTTATAATGGCATGTTTTGGTCTTCAGAATATGATTATAATAAGCCCACAACAATTGCATAACATATGCTATTGAGGTACAGGACGTTTGCGGTAAGAAATCTAGCGTGCCCACTGACATTGCCACACTTCAGATGCTCATCACTATGTCATTTGCTTTTATTAATAGTAGCTTTATATCAAGAAGTGCAAAGGAGGCACAGATGGCAAGTAGGCCAGCATATCTCTTGCTGTTCGCTTTAAACCATTCAGGTACACAGTAGACAAGTGAATTATGTGTGACATTAGTTTCACAGGATTATGGTTAACAACTGTCACAGGCTCCAGGTTTGCACAGATAAGAGAAGCAACATTGTGCAAAGGGCCCTCTTGCAGAGCCAGTGAAGGTATTGGGCAGAACGCGTGTATTGTCATTGCAATGTATACTTAGTGAGGGTCACTATGTATTTATTCCCTGTTGGGATGGGCAGTGTACCTACATTGGTGCTCATCAGAATCTGGTAAATAATAGGTGCTTAGAATCGAGCCCCCGCAAACATCACACAACTATCACACACATGAGGAATGTAAGAACCACATGTTCTGTTGCAACTGATTCTGGCATTATATGTAGTATTTAAATACTTGGATGCATTTCACACTCAGATTGGCTTTCCTTACTCACGGATGAGCTCTCAGCTTTGGACATGTTACGCCTGTAAAGAATGTATTCCCAGCAAGGTGCTTCACAGTGTATTGGCAATGAGACTCACAGAAAAGCCAGAGGTTCACAGATCAATGCTGAAAGCAGAACGCGCAAAGTCAGCCAGGACGGGGATTCACGCAGTGGATCATGGGAGACCAGTTCTCCCTCTGTATTTGGAGATGTGTTAAGTACAGTCTGTCAAGCTTCACTGCCAGGGACTCCGTTGCTGTAGACATTTTATCAATGACTGAGAACAAAGTGTAGGAGTCGGCATAACAAGGGGCCGTTTGGTTATTCTGATCACACTAAATGGCCTCCGGCTAGAATTCAAAGGACTGCAGTGCTGCTTGGACAGTTCTGCTTGCTCTCCTAATTGCTAGGTCTTAAGTTATGTCAGTACAAACACACATGATTAAGACATAAGTAAAATACATTGTGCATACATATTAATTCATTCTGCAGTGACCGGTTAATACAGGAAAGTGACATTACACGTTTAATCGATCAGTTTAATTAGTAACACTCGTAGGTGAACATGTTTGTCTGATTTTAGTAGGTATGAGCACTGATATTGGCAGGGGTGACAATGTGTGTGGTAAAGATTTGCGTCACTCAGTGCCAAAATACAGCAGAACCCCTAAGCAGCTACATGAGTACTCATTGATAGTCCTCAAGGCATTAGAGTATCAACCATGAATACTCATGAAATATATAAGCATATATTAGATATAAATGGGATTCATTTGTATTATTAATGATTGTGCTGTTTGTACAGGCCTCCAAGACTGGTAATAAATAACAATGAGCTACATTTATATATAAAAAAAAGCACTAGAGAAATTGAATATGATGCGGTCATAGCCCTGTTATTTAATATCTGTATGGTGTGGGCTGTCAGTGTCTTATATAGGGGCCTTCAGCTCTTCTCTCGCTTTGGGAGTGATGTTGATACCCACAGGCCAAGAAGGCTCTGACAGATGATGTGCGGGCATAGGAACACTCCATGAAGAATTCGGATGCCATTGGGGATGATGACACCAAAGGACATTAGCAGAGACCTCAGGTGGAGCATCGGGCTGAACACCACAACATACAGGAGTAGATACAGTTAAGTAGCGAAAAGATCCGAGGACTACCTGGATTAGAAAAAAGAGCAGCACCACAAAAGCGGGATCAGGGGTGCTGGTTACTTCCGAAAGGGAGCAGACGAGTGGCCACTCGACTCAGCGACGAGGTCTCGGGACTAGAGCGACCAAAGAGCTAAGCATACAGCACCCTCTTGATTTATCTAGCAAAACACCCTTCTCACAGTTTCGCATTGACTCCCCAACACTTCTGTTCCGACTTCCAGGATGGTCAGCGGGCCTTTAAAAATGTATGCTCATCGCCAGCTGAGGGTGGACTCCATAAATTAACTTGATCCCGTAAAGGTGGTCACAAGGAATCACTCTTTCCAATCTGCAGGCCGATAAATGGAAAATGCATGAAAGTCTTTTAGTGATCTACACATTGAGTGGGACAGAAACTGACCAATCCACGAAAAACAAACACCTGTTGAATAGGGAGATGGTTATGGGAGGGAGGAGGTGGTCCTAAGAAACTGTTAATCTTGCAATCCAGTATGCAGCATCCTGTAAATGGCCCTGCTGACTTTCTTTGGCCATAGAAAGCCCAGGAAGCAAGTACAAATACGTCTGACTAAAACAGAGGCTGCCCTTGTGTGGAACCTGCTTCTTATAACTCAATATTTGAAGGAGAAACAGCTATGAGTACAACACCAAAGGAATTGTGTGCTTTATTTTCAAGTAGTCAACTAAAAAACAGATGAAACAACTTGCCACAACATCATAAAAGAAAATGCTGCATGTAGCTGAGAACTTATTTTCCAACAAAAGAACCTACAAGAAACTACATTGTTGGATGTTTTAGGATTGAGCTAGGAAGAACAAGTAAACACAGCAGTGAAATCAAGGATCTGTTGATCTCTCCAATACGGCCGCTATAGCCTACATCTTCTAGGGTTGCCTGTCTGGCTCCCCCTTCATGACCTCTGTCCAACTTTCACCTGCCGGACTGACTGAGCATTACCTCATGACACATGCTAGGCACAACCAACTTGAGGTAGGAGTTAGTATATGGAACCGCACCTCTAAAGACATTGTTATTTTACTGATAGCTGTAGAGCTGACAAGCCAGCTGAGTCCTACTTCCCTCTTCTTCAGTTTCAAGGTACAGAGAGAGGCTCTGCTGCTACGATTTATTGCTCTGTGCTTGCCAACTCCCACTGGATTGGGTTTATGCATGCTCATGATAATGCCTGAGTGTCACCTACTTGAGGTACAACAGAGTCTATACTCCTGTGTCTCTAAGAATTATTACTTGGCTGATGGATGTGCAGCTGACTAGCCCCTGTACCAGTAAATATAATGGCATACATGGGACTTCCAAATCTTGTCAAATATCAAGACTGGACCGAAGAAGAGTCTGAGGGATGCTATTCCACAGGAGAAATAAAAAAGTCTCTTTAAAGAAAAGTAACCAATCCACTGAGATGATTGGATTAAAAGAAGAACACTTGTCATGTAGAGATGGAGAACACAGATGAAGAGAGGGAGATCAGCGTGTCTCCATGCAGGTGAGTTTCCCTGCTGACATGAGCTTCGGAAGAGGCAGAGCCATTACGGGACTTGGAATCCATGAGTTCCAAACTTGCTGGGAAGCAAGAGAACGAAAGCTGAATAGTCAGCAGAGCCAGGGGTCTGGGAGGAGGAGAATTGGTGGTAGCGTGGCTCTGAGAGAATCAGGGTCTGCTGCAGGCTGGTGCGACATCGTTGAGACCATTTGAGGGATGCCGCTACAAGCAATGCAGCTGCCTGGTGAGATATCGAGGTAACCAGAAGAATTACAAGGGCTGCAGAAAAGGGACGCAGAGGAAGCAGGCATGCAAGTGCAGCAAAGAAATCGAAACAACTCCAGACCCGTAAGTGTCCCATGACTATTTTACTAAGAATAATGAAGGTAACAGGGGACCAGGGAGGCATGGGAAGAATAGCTAAGAATATAATACAGAGCTAATAATTTGTCTCAGTACAAAGAAGAAAGAAGAGTTACTATATTGGAACTGTAATGAAAGAAGCACGAAACCCAAAGCGATCATTGAAGGAGAGTTGAATACAAGGAGATTATCATTGTTAAATGTGAACTGTGATAGTTTGGGGGAAAGAACTGCTCCCTGGAGGGGCTAAAAGTAGAAATATAATATGTTTACTCAAAGTCAACTCTGCTAATACATGGAAAGAAAGAATAACGATCCCAAAGAGGAAGGTGAATGAAAGTGAGAAAAGCCCAAGATCAATCTTAATGAATGTGAATACCTTGAGTAAAAGAAAGATACAGAAATCCTCAAAGAAGGGGATAAATCATGGAATATATGTGTATCCTGGAAAGAATGGAAAACATGTGAGATGCCCAAAGTAAAAGAGTGTGAGATGAAAAAAAGAATTTCAGGAGTTAAAGGCCCACCTATCCTATACAAATAAACGAGTTGAACAAAGCAAATACTTGCCTAAAGTGGAATGCAAATTGTCTAATGTGAGAAAGGAACTACCTGAACTGACAAAGAGAGTTGCCAATGAAAAGAGCATATTCCAGAAAGACAAGTCTTTGAAGCTCGGAACAGTAGAAGGGAGTCAGTCTCCTGCCTTTATTATGTTGCGATAGGGTCAGATCGTAGTAGCTTTGGACGGTGGACTGATTCTTTTGGACATTGAGAAAAATACGACTGAGGAGCACCATAGTTATTCTTTAGGTAAGGAACACCCCACAGCCATAGGGATAACTAGGCCTTACTGACATTTATTAAATAAACCTTACTTAAAAATGTCCTCAAAGAGTCCACATCCTTCTTCTGACCCATCACACCATGTTGGCATCAATCATATAAGGCGGGCTGCCTGGTTCCCCTTTCTCCATCTCTGGCCGCTCACCTCCTGCCAAATTGGCATAACTCATGGTACGGGCGTCATACCTATAATATTTAGAGCAGGGTTGATTTGTCATGTCAGCTCAATGAAGGGAGCTTGCAAAGTGAATCACTTCTTTGCCTCTTTGCTGATCTCACCCCCTTACAGTTCTCATCGGCTGCTGAATGACCATCATATAAAGGCCACATTTTGCATGTACTCATTACTTATCACACTGTATTGTTTTACCCCATCTTTCCTCTGTCTTTGCAAAACACCCTTGGGGACATGGGTAGTCATTATTGTCTTATACTTATCATCTAGGAACTGCCCTTCCTCACTGGTCTGCCTTAACGCTTCCCTTTCAACTTCTCTTTGGGTGCACCAATACTGATGTCTTACTATCTTTTCCTGACTCCACCTGGACTCCCTATTATGCATTTTCCAGTATTTGCTATTTCTCCATACACCTTTGTGTCTGCTCTTCTCCATTCACACCCTTTCTTAGTGCACAACCACCCTATCCATCCTGTTTCTGCCCCTGCTACTTGGTGGCCACATTCTAAGTCTGAATCTTCCCCCTTATGCTACTGTCTCACCTTATAAGTCATTCTTCTGACCTCTGCTTCGTTGCATCATCTCAGGGACCATGATCCTACTTATTTCTTGCTTGAATTCGTGACTGAGACACCATTCTTGCAGCTATACCCCTTTGAATTCTTCCCTTTCACACCCTTTATTGTTTGCATTCCTGCCCTCCTCTACCTTCCTTTGATTTTTACAGCTGCCCCTCTTCTGTCCTCTCCCTTCGTCCTGGATGCTATGCCTCTCTATATAATGCTCTGCCCATCACCTTTGTCTGCCTCCCTCCATCCCCCTCCTTCCTCCCATAGCTCACTGTTACTCCCTTTTCTACTTGTCTTCTCTGCACACCTTGGGGAGCATTTGCATTGATCCTTGTTTCCCCTCATTGCTAGTTCTAGCCTGCAACTCTCTGTGATCCTTTTCTCTCCTTCCTTTCTCCTCCAAGATTTTCTGACCTCCAGCCCCTAATTGTCTTTTCCCATCCCCACTCTTCAATCTACTCTTGTGGTCGCACTTCCTCTCTCCTCTCCTCTTCATCTGACCATATTTCATCTCTTGGGGTGTTATTCCTTCCCTGTGAAATGTAGCTTCTTCAATATCCTTTGTCTCTGCAGGCCAATTCCTCTTAACCTACAATCAACATTTTTCCAGCAGCTCTCCTTCCCCCTTGTTCAGTCCACCTCAAAGCCAGGCAAACCGAAGTCACACTTGATCAGAAGCACTCTCAGCAGTAGATTGGGCAATACACATACAGCGAACATCCATGATCTCATGGTGGACCACAAGAGTAAATTCATGTCATGTTGGAAATCATCCTAACAGACACCCGTTTTCCACCTGATGGTGCAAACTCGTTGACTTACAGGCAGAATCAAGTAAGCGTAGCATTGTTTTGCCTATTTGTGATTTCCACTAGCAAGATCCTCACTGCACATCATTCAAAAGCATTACCTACAAATGGTTTATTAGTTGGAACACCTGCATTACAGTTGCAAACATCTGCTAGTATCCAGGTAATTCCACTTAGTGGCAAGACCTGCTAGCTGAATGGCAAACAAACAACAACACTATAATTATGCTAGAAGATTGGCTTAACTGCTCTGCTTACATACCAGCATCAACCTTTGTTAACAAATGTGCTCTCATGGACATGAATATCTTGCCTTCAAGCACCCATCCTGAGGGTGGTCACTCCCTGATTCCATCCTGACCTCTAGCCATCCCACTCTCTTGTTCTGGTCACAGTCTTTTGGTAAGAAATGTGTCAAAACCGAAGAAGTCCATCAACTCCACTCAGGGATCAATTCAATTCATACCCATTAAGAGGGTTCCTCCTGATCTCCTGCAACAATATTCATAATTCCTCACAGTTTGCAGCTTCTCTATAATCCCAGCGTATTATCCTTCATAAGCAACTCTGGAAGACTATGGGCATTACAGGCTTCCCATAACTTAGAAGTGCTTAAATCTCCTTCCAAAATGTACACATACTCTAACTATGCGCTGACGCTATTCGAGAAAGTAAATCAAGCCTTAGGGAGTTGTTCATGTGAAACAAAAGATCCAGTGGAATAAAAATCAGAAACAATTGAAAGGGTATTGTGTTGCCATCACTAGAAAGAGGAAAACCTATTTACATGATTGCTTTGCACAAGCCACCAACACCTCTGTGGAGCTCCTTTAGGTCTACCATGAAATGATATCTCCTTCAGGATGTGCTGGTCTACTGGGAGCAGCACCATCTCCTACATGACTACCAATCAAGGGAACAGAAACAACCCTATTATACATGAGGGACGTGCTCTTGAATTTCTTTGACAACAACACCCATGTCATTCTGATCCTTCTGGACCTATGGACAGGCTTTGATACTATCTGCCACTGCATTCTATTGAATTGTTTCCACACCGCTTTCCACATATGATATGTCCTTCAGGATATGCTGGTCTACCATGAAGAGCACCATCTCCTACATTAATACCAATCATGTTTTAGACAGATTAAAGGAACAGAAACAGACCCATTATACACGAGGGACATGCTCCTGAATTTCTTTGACAACAACACTCAAGGCATTCAGATCCTTCTGGACAGCCTGTGATGCTATCAGCCACTCCATTCTATTGAATAATTTCCACACCTCGTTCTGCATGGACAGCACTACTCTCAAACAGATCTCGTTTCTCTCTGACATGGGATTTTAATTTAGATCTGACCCGTTAATTGCCTCCCTGGCCTATCTTTTCCAAGTGTCCTTAATCTCTCTTTGCTAATCAATACATATCTCAAACCATTGATCTCATCTCCCCTTGTCCTTCTTCCTTCCAATCATGTTCAGAAGGCATATAGATCACCTTCAGCTTCTGAACATTGACAAAGGCACACATCCATTTGCATACAGATTCAGGGCTGTTTGATTGATAATGGCCTTTGCCCAAACCTTCAAAAACTGAAAACAGCTTTGTTTGGCCTCAACATCCCACTGGACTTACCATTTTACTGGCCATGCTCATTGAGGCACCAACCCCACTGTCCAACTCTGCTAAAAACCTTGGGGCAATCGTCATCAGCAATCTGTCCTTTGCACCCAAATCACTGAAACACCTGAGTATAGGCACGTTATAAATGACATATCATATCATATCATTGTGATCAGGAAAAGGCACTGCCAGCTACATGTGCCAACATGAGTCATCTCACCACTGAACTTAACACAAACAAATGAAGGTAACAAATGTGAAGGTCATTTCAAGGATGGACAACTGCAATAGTATTTTCTAGAGGCTTGCCAAGTACTTTACACATCAGCTGCATGTGATTCAGAATATGCAGCCAGTATTACACTTTACCTCAAACCCCATCTCCACTGGCTCTTAGTTACCACACGCCTTAGCCTCAAGGTACTCTGCATACTTCAACTCACATCATGGGCCTCTGGACAGGCATACCTCAGGAGGAAGATGAAATCCTAGTGCCTGCGATGCCTCTGAAAAATTCCACAGCAAGAAACATCCTCTTCACCGCATTCAGGAAGAAGATAACTGGGGAGAACTCTGAAAGCTGCTGGGTCTACACTACAGAATTAATTCCATTTGCATTTAGGATGGAAGAATACCACTCGTTCTTTAAGAAGAGAGTTAGGAATCATCTATTTAAAATATGATTTGAGTACCACAGGTCTACCAAGCTGCTTCCTGCCCAGGGGCGGACTAGGAACCAAAAGAGGCCCTGGAAATAATTTTAAAAGTGGCCCCATATTACACATTTTCTGCAAGCCCAACACCTTTCCTATGAGAACATTTGGAAATAACATAGGTTACCACACAAGAGAAGGCCAGGGTGCAGAGGCCTACTGGGAAATCTACAGAGTTCCCTATAGGCCAGTCCACCCCTGTTCCTACCCTTTCCTGAGCCTCTGCTCTTCCGTCTTACCTCATCCCTCCTGCTTGCTTAACACTAACATGTCTTCTATGCTATAGATGGACTCCTAGCATTTCTAGGTTTGGTCCCAAACACTGCTGCTTCCACTTTTCTATTCCCCACTTCAGTGGGATTGCACGGGTACTTATTTCCCTCCTTTTCCCCTTAACATTGACACTTGTACCCTTCCCTTGCAAACTGAATCCAAGCCATGTCAAATATTCCTTTCTTTGTTTTGTTCTGCATGTTTTCCCTCTCTCTTTCTTTGGAGTTCCTAACAAAGACGCCATGATCACAGATGCCAATATACAAATCAATAATACATACTTTGTTCTTCCTTTAGCATATTTTTTTAAATAATTAGCATAGTTAGAAATAGATAACTTTTTTTTATTGTTGCATCTTTAGTTTACAAAAAACCTTACACAACATATGCAAATTCACATCTAATGGAAAAGACAGCATTAAAAAATGTCAAATATATATATGGAATCGATAATAAAAGGACATCCATATTTCATAAAAAGTAATTCAGCACAGAGGATAAAAAAAAGTACATTGAGTTCCAAAGTGTGCTTCAGTGCAGTTTCAAATGAGCAAATTCATTTGTTCTGAACCAATAGTTAAGCCCTGCAAAAATGCATTCGATACCACAATTAGAGATATGTTTAAACCCCACATACATCTATTCCAAAATAGATTTACAGAGCACTCATGGTCCTTCTTGTATCGATCTTTGAGGGTCAGGGAGCGTAGAGGCTCAAAATACATGCACCCAAGCACCAAATGTTTAAGTGTCTCTTGTCCCCACAAAAACGACATCTCAGATCTAAAGAGTCCGACCTTGGACTGTTATTAGTACTCGAGTGGATTGTCCTCTCAAGGGTCGGAAACTGATTGAGCCTGAAACGCATGTAACTTAACCTGCCCTTCTCACATGGAAATCTCTGTAAGTAGAGGGGCAAGCATTCTCTTGCGTGGCAAAAGTTGGAATAATCTTTGTAAGAAACATAAGAATTAACACCCTCAACTGTTTCCACCCAATCAGCCCTAAGAAGGAGCCTCTTCACTCAGCCTGGTCGTTCTATAAGATCCTCTACGGTAAGTCCTAAGGACAGAAGCATAGAATTCGTTCTATCCCAGAACGTAGTCATAGAATGAACAGTTTCAACTCTAGCCACCTCTTCTAGACTTTCAAAGAGAGAATTGTTAGGAGGATCACTTATTTTCTTGTACAGGCAGAGTAGTTTCCATAGGAACCTCGTTTTAAGCGAGATGAGACACAACTCATGGCGAATAACTGCATTCGGGACTGCCATCGATAGGCCCAGAATCTCCTTCCACATCTTTCCCTGAATCGTATTAAGTGTCAGGCTCATGTCGTGGGTACAAATATCTAAGCCATAAAGTAAGATTGGCTCACATTTAGCTAGATAAAAACGCCTGATTGGTAACAGAGAGAATCTGCACACCTTTGCTCTCAAGAATTTAATTTGGATCTCAAGTCTAAAGACCTTCTCGTAGAGACTCTGCTTCCAATCTTTCATAGAGGCCCTGATTGTAAGATGGTACCCCAAGTATGTAATAGCCTGTACTTGGTCTACAGGTTCATCACCCATAGTCCACCTATATGTTTGTAACTTTCTTTTATTTTTAAAAACCAGGATCCGGGATTTCACTGCATTAGGCATAAGGTTATTAGCGACTGCATAGTGATAGAAGAGATACATCCTCCTTCTAATGCCTACGGTGTACGATCAAAAAGGATGAAATCATCAGAAAAGGCCATCCACTCAATTGCCATCCTCCCCAATCTTGACGGTGCGATCGAAGATCCCTGCCACACCCTCTCCACATCGCACACGTACAGATTGAAAAGAATAGGCGCCAGTGAGCAGCCCTGCTTGACCCCCACAAAAGTTGCTATAGCCCCAGACAGGGCACCCTCCCTGGTCATACGGACCCTAATAGATGAATTTGAGTGGAGTAAAGCAAGAAGTTGAACTAGCTTACGGGGGATCTGTAAAGCCAGCATTTTTTACCACAATCTTAATCTAATAATTCCAGCAAAAGCATTTGAGAGGTCCAGTGATGCTATAAACACATCTCCAACATTGGTTTGATGAACCAAATCTCTCAAATGAGCCAGGATTGTTGCATTCAAGTTGGTTCCCAGCTCCTCCCTAAAACCAACTTGAAATTTGCTGAGATATGAATTATGTCTAACCACTGTGGAGCAGGATGGCAACAACTTTGTTAGCCGTATCAATAAGCGCTATGGGCCTGGAGTTATTTGGGTTTGTGACCTCCCCCTTTTTATGTATGGGCACTATAATAGATTGGACACAGGATTGTGGTACTATGTGGGTCTCAAAGATGTGATCAAATATCGGTTTTAAAAGAGAGGCCCATAAGTCAGGAGAGGCCTTAACAATAAAGGGCGGAATGTCATCAGGGCCAGGGGCTCTAGACGGTTTCAGTTTATGAATCACCCATACAATGTCCTCATGGTCCCATGTACAATGACTTTTGAAAGGAGGTCCCAATTCCATATTAGTCTCTGATGTAAATTTCGGTGGAAGAGCAAATTTATGAGAATAGAATGTGGTCCAAGCCACAGCTTGAATGGGACAGTCTTGGCTGTCCTTAGAAGGGACTAAAGTTCTATTAACTATTGACCAGAATTTGCCATTCATGCCCTTACAGAGACTCTCCATCATGAATTGATGGGCATGCAAATATTGATCCATCCATTTATGTTTCATGATTAGCTTTTTCTTTAAAACCATGAACTCGACAGGCAATAGGGACTGTTTTTTAAGGGCCGCCAAATCCCTTCCTTTGTTGATTTTGGAGATATAGATTCTATTATCCCATCTGAAACTCTTAGGTATGTCGCTAATTTTATTGTCCACTTTGCTGATTTTATATGCACATGTAAGCATTATATTATTATACCAATTACCTCCAAATAGAGAATCACTTTCCCCAAACTCACGGTTGTTTGCTTTAGCTAAGGATTCTGTAAGGAGAGTCTTTAATCTTTTAATGTTGTTATGATTCCAGTTAACCGATCTTCCTTGGTTTGCCAAGGAAAGACCAATAAGAGCAGGTCTAATTTGGATTGTCCGAAGAACCAGAGTCAGCATAAAGGGTAGGGGGATATGATCCCCCAGGTCTATATTAATGTGCGCCAGGTTTCCGCAAGCATTCTTCAGACCGTTGGATACATAAACAAAGTAAATCCTGGGACTATAGGAACCCCTTCTCCATGTATGTTTAGGTACTTTTGTGAAGTTAGGGTGGTCCAACATAGTCAAATCCCAACTTTCCAAAAAGTTGGACCACTATATCCCCCTGGCAAGATTAGAGTGGAGGATAGCTTCTTTATCGTTCCATTCCATACCCTCGGAGCACAGTGAGTTAAAATCCCCTACTAACACAATGCAATGGCCTAGCCCTTTCTTGCACCAATCCCCTAGTATATCACTAAGGGACTCTTCTACTGTCTCAATGGGTACCTTTAAAGGATTCCAATAGAGGTTCAAAACCAATATAGGATCAGAAGTTTTATCTATATCCAAGGCAATACCTAGGAGCCAGTACATACTACATACCACCCTACCACTGAGCCCGAAATTGCGACCTACAGCTACAATTAGGCCCCCACTGGGATGACCCATCGTCCCCCTAGAGGCAGGGTGTGAAAAAGCATGCATACCCGGTAGGCTCTGGCAATCGACCATCATAGTTTCTTGACTAAGATAGATCCCAGGACAGGTATTGATAGAGTTCAAGTGCAGAAATGTATTAAGGTTTACACTACCACATGTATCCCAAGAAATCGCTTGTATCTTAGTCCTGTCACGCATTTCCTGGACCTTGTCTCAAGGATTCTAATGTTTTTAGGGCTGGCTGTAACCAAGACCAGTCCTGGTCATTGCCTAATAGACTGGATAACAAAGTCAACACAGGAGCGGAACCTATAGTGGGATTAGACAAATTGGCGGCAATATTAATCGTCGGACCTGCCGAATTCACAATGGATTCCTTATATGCCAGGAAAGTGTCTGCCTCTTTGACACTTGCGAGTGTCCGCAATTGAAATCCCAGCAATTCAAGATTTTTTTCTTGCGTTCTTACCATTTCCGCCATCATCTCTGAATGGAAATTACATACCATACAGAGATTATTATGGGTTGGGAGAGAGATAGCGTCTATGTCATCCGTAGTAATAGAACGAAGTAGGGGGATTTGTTTAAAAATATTTAGTAAGTTGGTCCTATTGAGATTGGATACTTTATCTAATTTATTATTGTTTATCCAACCAATAATTTTACCCGTGTTACTCACGGCAACCGACTGCTCCTGAACCGTTGTCCCCTTATTCCTGTCTAGAATGGGAATGTCTATCTTGGAGGGAATTATCTCTCTCTTGTTATCGCCTGGTATCTTATTGATGTCTGTAGACACCACCCCGTTTGTCTCAGTACCGACCACCCCCCTGTTTTTGTTTATCATAGCCTATGCTCCACCTAACTGGAGGCCTACCATGGATGACTCTCCCAGTGGAGGCGCTATAGTCTCAGTGCCCAAGTTGAGGATTCCCGGTTGTTGAAGACCAGTAGATAGTCTGGCGTGCTTGGTGCTGACTATTTTGCCAAAGGCAGTCATTTTAGTTTGTTTGGTCTGAGGACGGTCTTGGACTATCCTTGGTCGATTGGTTTCCCTATCCTCCATGGATTCCACCTCAGCATCAGTAGTTATTCTCTTATCAGCCAGTATCTCTCCACTTGTCTCTACCATCGGGGGTACAAAGTTATGATTCTTGGGGTTTTTATCAATAGACGACGCATTTGGTCAATCCTCTTGTAAAGATATACTTCTAACCGCTTTAAGATTAGAGTTTCTGGCCTTAATTTTCACGGCGACATATTTTTAGTTTTTTTGGACATTCTAACTCCTTTTTTCCCTTTTTTCCTCCTACGCATCGGTGACTGTGGAATCTCATTGATATCATAATCAGATATGTCATAGACTTCTTTGCCCTGGTTTGATAAATTCAATGGATCAGAGATTATCTCCTCTCGCTGTACCACTTCATTCCTTGAGTGAGTAGATTTTTCTTTGCACTTAAACCCTTTTGTCTGAGGAAGGAGGTGCACTTCGACCAATTCTACACTACCCTTGTTTAAAGTGAGCCCAGGCTTGGGTGATTGTGGGGGTAAATCTTGACTTAAACTCGCCTCCATACATCCCATCACCTCCAACAAGTGGGATGGGCTGTATAAAACCTTAGGCCTCCCACCTTAGTCAGAGATCTTCATAATATTATGGCCAGGACATATGTTTTTTTCCACTCTTCCCCCCTTACAGGATGTAGATGGCCGATCACCTGTGATCATACATTCTAGAAGAGTATTAAGTTTAGCGTCCATCATGGACATCCTTACATTTTGTTTTTCCCTTCGTCTTTCAACCTCTTTGGGGTTTATATCATTTTAAGTTTTGCCCTCTAAGAGCCCCTCTAGAAAGGCCAGTCGCAGGGTTAATTCATTAAAGGCCGATTGTTGTTCCACCAGGACCCCCTCCCAAAGTTTCATGGGTCTCTCCCAGAGTTTTAAGTGCCAGATTAAAACTAATATGTAAATTAGAAAGAAGAGGAAAAATATGGTCTCCATCGCTACGGTTATCAGAAAGGTTTTGCTCTATTAAGTTCTTAGAGTGATGGATAGTTTCCTTTGAGTTAGGCTCAAGGTCCCGTGGCTTAACCCCCTTATCCGGCTGTTCTTCTGATATTCCCCATGGCTTGGTTTGTGTTCCACCCTCTTTAACCTCTATTAGTAGAGCACCCTTATCTAAGTCATGTGTGAATTATCCACATGATTTCCCTGTGTCTTTATTCACCCCTTTATCTGTAAGATCTATAGAAGTTTTGTTTTTAGTAATTTTAGAGAAATCTGCAGTCGGTGCCCCCTAAGAGAGGCTCCTTAAAGCTTTACAGTTGGAATGAGAAGGTCTAGAGGGCATCTCTAAATCAATAATTTCTTTTAAAATGTCACCCGTTGTATCAGCCATTTGGTTAAATTAATCATCCATATCTTCCCCATATCCTCTATGTTTGGTTCTTTGCTGGCCCACGGTGGAAGCATCTTTCATCTGACACTTCCAACCCCCAATATTGAGTGGGTCTTGCCTGCTAACATCATTATCAGTACCAAATAAAAACACAGTAGCAGTAGGGGTCTTGCCTACAGTATGGTCTCCTATATTGCTTTCCGCCTCCCTACCATTAAAGGAGACAAAATCTGACTGGAACTTCCCCTTCGGGGTTCTTTTTAAGTTTATCTCCTGTCGTGGTGTGGATGCATGGAATTGTAGCAACCTCCTAATATTAGTTTGTTTGTTTGCTTTATTATTTATAATGCGCGAGCATACCCGGGGGTATCAGGGCGCAGCCTTTACAAGAATTTTCGGAGCTTGGTTACAGTACAAAGTATATACATAATACAAGAATAAAGTACACCAGTGTTATATACAAATCAGTAGTAGGCCAACAGGCCATTATATACAAGTAAGCAGGAAGGCACACATGGTTACAATTTGTGCAGGTAGCGCTGGGCACTTCATAGTCTTAGTGGGTCTCCAGTTTCAGCCAGGAGACTACCAGGGAGCGTAAGTTCTGATAGGGCATGTCTACTCTAAGGTTTGGAGCCAGGGAGTTCCACAACATAGCAGCTTTTACCGGGAAGCTGTTGCCCTCTATGGTGGCCCGTTTGTAGTGGGGAACAGATAGACAGTTTTTGTATGCAGTTCTGGTTGGTCTTAATGAGGACTGTCAGTGGAATCTGTTGATCAGGCAAGTTGGGGCGGCATTGTTAAGAGACTTGTGTGTAAGTGATGCCGTTTTTAATAGAATTTTATCTCTAGTGGAGAGCCAGTTGTTCTGTTGGCTGAATCCTGTAATGTGTTCCCTTCTGGAAATTCCCATAGCTGCTCTGAGAGGATTGTTCTGAAGGGTTTTCAGTTTATTGGTGATAGCCTTAGTGGATCCCAGGTAAAGGGCATTGCAATAGTCGAGGCGTGACAAAATAAGAGCTCTGGTGAGTGTCAGGCAGCTAGAGTCCGACTGGAAGGGTTTAGCTGCACAGATTAATTTGCATGTATAAACCGTGGAGGATGCAAGGGAGCTCACTTGTCTTTTGAGGGAAAAATTGGAGTCTAGATAGAGTCCCAATGTTTTGACCTCCTGTCCGACTTTGATGTTGTTTCCGTCAATCATGAAGGAATTGTAGGCCGGGCCAAGTTTCTTTATGCTGAGTGTAGTACCTAAGATGATAAATTCTGTTTTATCATCATTCAGGCATAGTCCATGAGTGGCCATCCATGCCTGGATGATGATGTACACCCTAGTTAACAAGGCCAAATCCTTTCCATAATCTCCAGAAAGCAGAAGGAGGATCTGAGTATCATCTGCATAGTTAGTGTAGGTGATACCGAGATGATCCAAATCATCTAAAAGGGGCTTGGTAAATATGTTGTATAGTGTGGGGGAGACACAGGAGCCCTGGGGAATGCCGCAGGTGATAGGTATGGGGTCTGCTGCAGCCGTGGGAGAAAAGACCCTCATGGTCCTACCGTTAAGGAAGGATGTGATCCAGGTGATGGCCTCCGTTGAGAAGTGGGCTGAGGTGTAGAGGTGTGAGCATAGGACAGAGTGATCGACCAAATTGAAAGCTGCAGATAGGTCAAGGAGAAGGAGTAAGGCGACTTGCCCATTGTCTCTGAGCAAATCAATCTGGGCTTTCAAGTCAATGAGAGAGCGGTTTCGGTCCCGTGTTGGGGACGGAACCCAAATTGTCTAGATCCTAGGAGGTTGTGTTCTTCCAAGTGCTTCTGTATTTGTACATAGGCGACCTTGTCTAAAGTTTTTAGTAGAAAGGGAACGGTCATTATGGGTCGGTAGTTTGTGGGTATGGCTGGGTCGAGAGTGGGTTTTTTCAATAATGGGAGTACCCAGGATTGTTTTAGGCTAGTAGGGATGGATCCAGTAGCGAAGGAGGCATTAATCAATTTCAGGGGAGAGGTCGCGGGCAGCATCTTTATTGAGCTGTGCAGGGCACAGATCTCCCTGGCAATTGGACGGTTTCAGAGATAAGATGATTTTTTCAACTTCCAATATGTTGACTTTGGAGAACTGGAAACGGGCTAGATCAGTGGGCATGAACTTGTCGGGAATTTTCGAGTTGAGGGTGTCATTCAAGGAGGCTCTTTTGCTAGAGATTTTACTTTGAAGAGTCACAATCTTATTTGCTAGGGCATTTTGAATTTCTGAGCACCAGCTTTTATCTTTGGTGCAAGTGTCAAGGGGTTCTAGGGGGGTTTCTATTTCTTTGAGGATTGAAAAGAGTTCTTTCATGTTGGATTTGGCTTGGGATATACGAGAGTCAAATGATGTTCTTTTGGCCAGGTAGATTTCTTTTGTGTAAAGTGCAGCTAGTTTAGAGAGTTTGAGTTTGTTTGAGTCTGAGGGGGATTTTTTCCAAATGGCCTCGCAGTTTCTTTTTTGCTGCCTTAGGTTTTTGAGGAATGATGTGTACCATTTGTTGAGGTGCATTTTCGGTTTACTGGATCTGAGTTTGTGGGGGGTGATGCGGTCCAGCGAAGTGACAATAATCTTGTTATATTCTTCAACCAGGGACTCAGGATCCAGGTTGTCTGGCAATGTGTTGAGAGTGGGAGTAGATTTTGGATAAGTCTTTCTGCTGTCATGTTTTTCTTGTTTCTTGCGAGGTTGGGTGGGGCCTTAATGGTAGGCGGAGGTGGAGGTCTATCGGTGGAGAGCATGAATGATATCAAGTGGTGGTCAGTCCAGGCTAGAGGTGAGATATTTGTGATATTCGCTAGGCAATTGCAGTCGGCTACCCAGTCAAATGTTCTGCCTTTCGAATGTGTTGGTAACGTGCATCTTTGCGTGAACCCTAATTCAGTGAGAGTGTTGGCTATGGTGCTAGCGGGATGGTCTTCCGGGTCATTGTAGCACAAGTTGAGGTCTCCTAAGGTGAGTGTTTGAGTGGAGCTTTTAAGGTTGCTAGATAGAATAGAATTGAGGTCTTCATCGAAGGGGCCAATGGGGCCTGCTGGGCAGTAGATCAAATAGATGTTAAGAGTTTGGGTGTTAGTGAGTGGTATTTTGACTGCTAATATTTCACAAGAGAGGGCGTCCATAGAAGTAGCTAGTCTCATGGTAAGACTGCACTTATGGATAATGGCGACACCACCTCCTCTCGAATTGGAGCGGTCTTGTCTCAAGATAGTGTAGTTATCTGGGACTGCCAACATGAGCATGGGGCCTGCTGCTGGGTGTAACCAGATCTCGGTGATGGCGAGGAAGTCAAGGTCTTCTGTAAGGATTAAGTCTGCAATTTCTGTAGCATGGGCTACCAATGATCTGGCGTTGATCAAGGCTCTCTTGATCTTAGCACTAACTATGTTTTGGGGAGTAATGGCTATCTTTTTTCAGGTAGTAGTATGGCGCTTGTCCTGTGTGGGTTCAGGAGTGCCCTGGTTCAGGGAGTTATGAAAGGGTGTGGAGTAGAGTTTTTGTAATGGGTTACTGATTTGTGTGGAGGGAGTAAGTCGGTGTGGCAATGTTCTAGAGTTGTGTGTGTGGGCAGTGAGCGGGTCAGAGGCTCATGGATTTTGGCTAGTCTGGCTCTAAGTCCTAGGTTCCTTTCTATGGTGATGCGAGGGTGACTGGAGGGTGGCAGTACCTGAGGGTCGTTTAAATCTAAGTATGGTACTTGGTTATTAAGTCTAGATAGAGCTGGCATGTTGGGTAGTTGTGGAGCCATCTTAGTCGGTAATGCAGTATTGAGGCTGAACAGGATATCGGCCAGCAGGTGGGTGGTGAATAGACACATACTAAGTGGTCGCTTCGAAATATGGTAGTTAGTCTGAACTGCAGGGGTAGACAGCTAAAATCAAGATGAGGCAGTTTGGCAAAAATGCATGGATAAACACCTAAATTTGAGATGAGGCAGTTTGGCAAAAATGCATGGATAAACACCTAATTTTGAAATGAGGCAGTTTGGCAAAAATGCATGGATAAACACCTACATTCGAAATGAGGCAGTTTGGCAAAAATGCAAGGGTAAACACCTGAATTCGAAATGAGGCAGTTTGGCAAAAATGCATGGATAAACAACTAAATTCGAAATGAGGCAGTTTGGCAAAAATGCATGGCTAAACAGCTAGGTTCAGGATGAGGCAATTTGGCTAGAATGCATGGATATGCAGTTGGAAGTTAAGCAGATTTCAGGCAAACTACTTTATGTCAAGATCTTAAAGCCACTTTAGCAAATGAGGTTAGGAGCAATATATTCACACAGGATGTCCAAACAATATTTCAAATGCAATTCTGTGCAGAGCAAATTTACAGGCAGTCTAAATGTGATTTCGGAAGTGCTAACAGCGGAGACCATACCCGCGTGTTGTTGTGGCGTGGGCAGTATCAGTGCGCTCCGATAAGCGGGAAGCGATATAGCGCTTGTGCCTCATTTGAGACAACATGGCACCATAGCCTTGAAAGGGTGCATAGAGTTACAATAATGAGGAAGATTGGCCCAGAGCATGTGCAGCGACAATACAAGGACTGCAAGTGTTACCTTGAGATGAAACGAAGGGAAACGGCCAGGGGGTCTGGCAGACGGCAGTCAAGGCACTAAACAGGCAGCAAACAGGTGTTGTCCTTGTTCTGTGGTCCTTGGTGCTGGTGGGCCGGCTTCGCCTGCCGGTGGCCAATGGGTAGCCTAGAAGGCACGGTGGCCAGTCAGGGATCGGAACTGATGGAACTGATGTTTTGCCTTAGTTAGGCTCTGGTGTCAGGCATCGTGGATCGGGGGGCCATTTTGGAGCGTCTAAGATACTGCGTGTACCTTAATGGCGTTTGTGGGCTGAATTCAAAGATTCACATGAATACAGGCTGTAGAGCAGACTGCTCCTACTCCAGAGATAGCGGAACGGTAGGTATTGCGGATGCAATTAAGGAGGGATTTACGGTATGGGGCGCTACGAGGTCAGCGCTTACCTAATTTCGTAGAATGGCACAGCGGCCTTTGTGCATTAGGGACACATTCCTGTAAGCATTCTGCGTCAGTCAACTCATGTCTACTAATATATGAACCATCATTTCCCCGCCAGGCTTCGCTAGGCAAGGTATTAGTTTTCCCTGGGTGTGTATGAACAGCATTCAAGTTTAGTATGATTGATGCAGGTGGGTTCATCGGGGGAATCCCAACCGCTGTCTGATTAAGATTTCTTATTTCTACCCCCTCCAAGTTTTTGGCGTTAGAGGTAGAAGCAGCCAGCTCACTTTCTTGTGGTAACTCATTAGCTCCCATTACCCCCAATGAAGCGGGCTGTTGTATTTCCAGCCCCTTTGTTATAAGTTCCTCAGTAGCGTCAAAACCACTTCTTAAAGCTGGCATAGTTCTACAATAGAAATCCTAGGAGTATTAATTAAATATTGGGGAAATATTCAGGCTCCCTAATAGTTATAAAAATATGGCCTGATGCGTAAAAAATAGCCTTTACAATTTAAACAGGGTGGAATCCCAGTTTAAGATGAATACATATCCTAAAATCACCCTTTTAAAAAAAAAATGTAGGCAAAGTATTAGAAGTATAAAATAGGCAAGCAATATGTTTACAATTCTACAAAAAACAATGAAAATATAAATCAGTAAAGCTCATAACATCGCAGATAGAAAAAAAAAAACGTAGAACTGAAGAATAAAAAAAAATAACCAATCGGGGAGAGGAAACCTCACAGCCCCTTAATAAACTATATAACTGTTAATGGAATACAAGTTAGGATGTCCCGTACAGGTGGTACAATAAAACTGCCGTCTGGGTAACGCCTGATGTCTTGGGGAGCTGCCTTAGTCCGTCTCTCCCCCCCACGGTCCGGAAGAAATTTTTTCTTAACTTCCCTCAAGTCTCTGATTGGTAAACGCCTTCCTGCACAGATGGGGACTAATCGCATCAAGTCCAGCAATAAGCCGCTCCAAGAGTCACAATTCTTCGTTATAAGTGAAAATGCTGAGTAAACACGATCCAACTCCCTTTGTGTCAATACAATAGCACCGTGCTATGAGAGGCAATGCACACCGTAATAAATAAAAGGATCATAGGAGGCGAACTCCAACAGTCTCCAATTGCTCAATCACAAGTGATCTAAGTGTGTCTTATAGTGGCATTAGCCTTACCGTCTGTATGTTAGAGCCTTTGTTAAGAAGTGTGCTCAGAAGGCACGGAGGGAACCTCCAAAGGGTTTTCTCACCGCGCACCTCAGCACAAACAGCAAAAACAGTGTCGTAGCTCTCTCGCCCTTGTCTCCACTCACGGGCCTCTCGCCACAAGGGCCGCAGATTGTCCTTTTACACTGGACTTCCTGGGGGTGTGTCCACAAGCAGCAAACCTCCTTAAAGGTGCAGGAACAATTCTCCACCATCACAGGCCACAGTGTACGCACAAACGGCAAAAACAGTGCTGTAGCTCTCTCGCCCTTGTCTCCACTCACGGACTTCTCGATAACTTGAAAAGCCGGGGATCAGCCGGGCAAACTTCCCTCACACCGAACAGGTACAGCATTGGTCTTTCCCCTTCTGTAATGGTTTTGCATTCTGAGAACGATGGTCTGGAGGGTTGCCCAGAGCAATGTCTGGGGAGGATTGCTCAGAAGCAACGTGCTCGCCTTGGAAGCAAGATGACACGTAGCAAGCAGGTTTGATCCCCGGGTCTGTGCTTAGAAACCTCTGGGTATTAACCACGTTATGAATAACCTATCATATCATAATGCTAGTGGTTAAGATTCATTCTAAACCTTGCAGCCATCACCTCTTTGTTTTTGCCACAGCACTGGTCACAACAGGGTATGCTTCACTCACACAGAACATATACAACATGAACCAGAGCAGTCCAAGCTTCAATCACAGAGGGCTTGCCTTCAGGCAGCACATCATTCCCACAAATGTGCACAGATATCAGTTTACAGGGTCAGGTTTTTTTGGGGGAAATGACCTCAAATGTATGAAAGCACCATTTTTTAAATCTTACCGACTTGTGCAAAAGTGTTAATATTAGGGCACATACCAGTCAACGTCACCTCTCATGTAATCCGCCTTTTGTAAGGCAAATATATGTTGATATTTCAGGTGGTAGCTTCCTGGCTCCAGGAGAAATCCTGTGGAGACAGAGTGCACCTTGTGCATATAATAATCTCTTACAACCCCTCTCTATCTCTGCAAGACCGCCCACAAGATAGATAAATATTGCTTACCTGGTCCTGCCCTGGTATCATTACTTGGATCTGACACCAAGCTTTCCTAGGATCTCAGGCATTGAGCAGTAAGGAGGTGGTGGTACTGCAAATTTGAAATGTCAGTGTTACTGATCCACCCAGCCTATCTCCCTGCACAACCCCTCTTCCATCTTTTTTAGCATTCGTCTCTTCAACCATCCTGCATCCACAGAACCCCTTTAGGCCTGAGGAGTTGAGCACCCTGCTTCATGTGGCACTTTCAGGAGTCTGAACTCCCCCTATTAACGCTGCTGCTCATCATTTCACCATAAAGAAAGACAGGCAGGCTTTTAGCAGCCTTGTGAGATTGAAGGTATGTAACCTCTGCAAAACTAGGTGAGGGGTGGAAGGCAGGAGGGATTCCAATATGGCTGGGAACTGTGTGCACTGTTTGAGAGGAGTTTGAAGCTTGTGGGAAACACTGGGGTGGACGTCTCGGGAGAATGAACAGGGAATCAGGCCCTTACTCCTATAACCTGATGAACACCTGACAAACTCCAGCCTATGTCCCAACGGGCTATGCCCTGACAAGCAAAAGTCCAAGATGGTCACGGAGCTAGGCACACGAGCAAGTTCAAATGTGGTTTTATACTACACTCATCCTGCCAACCTCTGTACTAAGGAATTTTGACATAATGGCTCGGGTCTTCACAACTCAAGCAGCTGTTTCCATAACCTAGTGGCTCTTGCCTCCCATTACCTTTAGCACGTAGGCAGGGGTGGACTGGGAACCAAAAGAGGCCCTAGAAATAATGTTCAAAGTTTCCCCATATGACACATTTTCAGCAAGCTCACCCGTTTTCATATGAAGACATTTGAAAATGAAATAGGTTACCACACGAAACAGGCCCAGGGTACAGAGACCTACCGGAAATCTCCACAGTTCCATATGGACCAGGCCACCCCTGCACAGTCTCCAGACTTCTCTCTTCCCACATCTGGTAATTACCAGATCATTGTTGCAAATAGGGTGGAACATATCTATATGAAAGAGAGACAGAGGGAGACAGAGGGGGAAAGAGAGAGAGAGAGAGACAGAGAAAGAGACAGAGAGAAAGGATGAGAGAAAGGGAGAGAGACAGACAGAGTTAGGGAGAGAGAGGAAGAGAGAGAGAGAAAGAAAGAGAGAGAGAGAGAGAGAGAGAGACACACACACACAGAGGAACCAATTAAAAACATACAGACGGATAAGGTCTGACAGTGGATATGTGAATACATGAAATGGGGCTCGTCTGTAAGAGGCTAGTGGTCGAAATATGGTGAGGACACCAGGTTGTAAGGCCTTTTCAAGGTGCTTCTTTGGCTTCTAATGCACTGTGGATGTGTTCACGCATTGCTATGCATATGATGATCTGCTGTATGTGGTCTTAACTTCCTCTGCCCAACAAGGCTTATGACTGCTTCCTGCACTAACCCGCTCAACTTCTGCACTACAAAGACACACACACCGTCTAAGCCACCCACACATGGCAATTGAACACTCCTCAAGACAGAAATTAAGCATCAAAACCTTTCACATCTACAAACAACTTACACACAGCACCCCAAGGAAATGCATCCTAGAAAAATAGGCACACAAAGCTTCCCTCCAGGCGCAAATGCCTCCAGTCCTGTGACACTGAAACCTAGAAACTGACCGCACGCAGAACTCAAGGAACTTCGGGTTTGCATGCATCAACACAACAGCAAACAGTGTAAGGTACCTTACACATTCACCTCTCTTCCGACCAACCTCACCCGCCACCTCTCTTTCATATGTGCCTGCGCGTCTGGGGCCCATGCAAATCGACACAGAGCGTGATATAACTCCCAATAACACAACGCAGCATAACATAACATACTAAGCAAGATGCCAGTATTATAGAAGTGTGTTCTACCCAATCAAACACGGCACAGGGTGTGCGTGTCAACCTACTCAGCTTGAGAGAAATTGATGTTCTGTCTCTCTTGCTGTGGTAGATCAAAAGGCCCTTGTTTTGAAATTGAGATGGGATTGCACTTTCAGTATTACAGACCAAGGTCATTATTTTCTGCAGTAGCCGTGCTTTTTAAGGCAAGCTGTTGGCAGAGAAATATGCTAAAATAGGTTGAATCTTCTCACTAATCTTGCCGCCACATTTTGAGTTCTGCAACGTCGGCAGTCAAATCACAGAAAAAGATGTAGCTTATTGATGTTATATGTCATCTTTCCATGGCGCCACAATCAACTGTCTTTTAAGAAATAGCATTGTGATTACTCCAGAAATGATTTGGTTAAATTGGTTGCACTATTGAACTGTTGAGCTATGCAAAGTTGGCTAACATGTATGTTTAAATCTTTCATGCTTCTGTTTAACAGTTGAGGGCTGAGACTCTTTAAACGTATTCATTTGGCTCCATTCTGCACGTCTTCCGACTCGGATGTGTTTCACTAAAGCTGCTTCATGGATACCTGAATTGTCAGCGCAGCGGCCATTAGGGAGTTAAGCCTGTCCACTGCGTCTGTCGTTGGTACAGTAAATCATTGCACATGCAACTTAAAAAGAAATCACTGGCAAAGCCAATGGGTGTTGATTGACATATTTGTAGTGCAGACTCAAATGCCCAACTTCATGCTGTAACTAAAGGACTTCAGAAAAGTGCACACCATTGCATATGCTGACATTCATTAAATATAATCGAGCTCTTCCCTCCTCCACCTCCCATTCCCTCAGGGTCAGTCGCTTCTCCAAGCAAAGAGTTGGTGGTAGATCTCTTTCTTCGGCTGGGCCCTCCCTCTGGAACAGCCTCCCTGCCTCTCTGAAACTTGAGGAGAACCATCTCCGGTTACAGAAGCACCTCAAGACCTTCCTCTTTGTTAAGACGGATTTCTGAACTCTGTCCTGGTGGCGCAGAAGTTCAGAAGGCCAATCTAATTACTTGGAACAGGGTAACCTCTGGACAAGCCAGACCAATCAGGGTAGCGATCGCGGCGGTCAAGACTAGGTCTCAAGAGGGGTGAGGGTGACTGAAAGCCCGCAATGAGCACACAAAGCAAGGACACTTACAAACTACTCCAAACAGGTGTTATATTAAAAATATATACACATTTATTCCAAGGCCTTTAAAACAATGACCGTAGCGAGAAATCACAATACAACTCTAGTAAACCAACACATACCATACCAATACAATATATATACAAATACAAACAAGTCTATAGCGTTAGATGCACGAAATGTGTAGTCCACCTAAAAGGGAAGGAAAACAGACAGTGCGAAATAATGCTTAGACCCAGTCCGCCTTCAGAGGCACCTAACTAAAAGGAAGTCTGAGCCCTACGAAGAGTGGAGCCTTGTGCTCAAAAGTACCTGCACACGCTGGTGCCAACGGGCAAAAAGGGGAGTCTCTTCGAGGAAAATCAGGCAGTTCAGTTTAGTGCACAAATGAAGAAGAACAGAGTTCCGCGACTCAAGCGCAGCCTCCACTGTGGGCAGAAGCAGAGCGCGAGTACGGAAAGGCGTGCTGTTTGGACACAGCGGGGAAAAGCTATGGGCTCCTGCAGGAGGGCGACCAGTTCCTAGCTATGCTACTCACCGGTCCCTGATGCAAGCAGACCCAGGCTTCTTCGCATCAGTTTCAGTCGCTGGCAGCTTCAGGAGAGCAGGGGATGTCTCATCGTCGTGTTGAGTCTGCAGCAGCAGAGTTCAGTAAAAGACGTCCCAAACGAAGTGAACCCGCACAGTTTGTTGCCACAGCAGGGCAACGGAGCGGCTGTGTGTATCTGAGCCAAATGTACACTACTCACTTCAGACCTGGGAACGCCAAGTGTATGAATCGTGTGAGAGTGACAAGGACTCGAAATACTACACAACCTGGCGGCGGTTACAGAGCAAAACTCCTGTATAGGCTGGTCAGTCTGCTGGATGGCCCAGAGACGCTTCCGAATGGCTTACTAGCAGAAGATGGTGAAGATGCCGAGAATAGCTGTCCCCGCTATTCCAAGGGTCGAAGTACCAGTACAGGCCTTCTGGTTCGATCAAAGGTAAAAAGGGTTTCACAAGGCTACAGCAGTGCAGAGGATCAGTCCTTCAGCGGGTCACCAGCGATTCCTCGGTTCAGCCTCTTGGTTGCAGGATACTTGGCTCCTGTATTCCTTCGTTCGTGAGAACTCAGGAGATCGACATGGTAGTGGTGTTTCCAGCCCCCTCTTATCCACGGTTCCCTTTGTGCCAAAACGGAGGGGACCCAATGGGAGATCCGCTCATCAACACTCACACCATACGTGGACCTATCACGGACCACGGTGGTCCCAGGCATTCACACCACCCTTGACTCTCTGGCACCCAGGATGTGTATTGGGACCAGACATCCCAGCCCACATTCTGGAGGCACACACAAGGCCTGTAGAAGCCCGCGAAAGCATCCGTGTTTCGCGGGAAAGTACATGCCCAAATAAGGAAGGCCCCGGGTCGGCTCGAGCTGGGGAAGGTGAAGGGAGCAAGACGGTCAGCGGACAGGACAAAGGAGCCTCGTGGTCTGGCCATTTTGGGAGCCAGGCCACCATTTTGGGCTAAGCGCGAGAAACGCGCTTAAAACGCCAAAAGGAGCTCAAAACACAAGAAACGATCGCTGCCACCATTCCCGTCCGTGAATCACTTGCACCGATCAGTTACAATCCAAAAAGAGTATCTAGGGCCTGTAGAAGGCTAGAGACCCAAGAGAGCAGTAATTTAGCTTACAGTGCCCTCTTGTGTCATGTTGCACGAAAGCCGCAACATGATAAAAGAAACTACGGAAAACAGCGTTTCCCGGTACTGACTGTCTTAAGGGCATGTCAGTTTCCCCGTAAGAATGGAGCGAAAGCCCAGAGGAGTGCGGCAGAAGGCTGCACTTCCCTGGCAAAGTCGAGAACAAGGTGAAAAACAACAGCAAAAAGTTTAGGGGTTGCCACATGGAAGGAAAATTGCCTACAATTACGAAATCTTTCCTAACACTCTTTGATTCTGCCTTCTCTCTTCCTCTCCCCTGCTGATCTCTGTCTGTTTCTGCACTGGGCACTGAGCTATCCTTTGAATTCGGGCCCAGATCCCTGCCCACCCTGCTGCATACCTGCACTGTATCCTGGCAACACCTGCACTTGGGTCTGTATCTGCAACCCTACAGTCCCCTTGTCTGCACTTATTAGACACCCATTGTCTGCGCTTAATTCTTGCACTTGCCACCTGCCGGCGGCACTACCTGTTGTTGCTTTGATCACGTGCTCAGCACTTTCCACTCCTCCCCTGCCCCTTTCACTTTCCCCCTTCCCTCTCCTCTGCACTTGCTCGTTCTCAATGTCACTGGGTCTAGGCAGATTGTTGTTTTGTTGTCCCTTGCCTTGTCATACTTGAAACACTTGTGTATGGATGCGCTATAAATAAAATATCGTATCATATTTAATCTAACATAAGCACACTTTAAACATAAAAGTAGATGGAAAATAAACACTGTTCTGTCTAGCCTGGACTTGTGTGACTCTTTCCATTACATTGACTTCAGAGGCACCCAAAAGCACCAGGCACAAATAACATGTTGATGTGTCTTCAACTCACAATGTCAAAAACATACAAAAGAAGGGAATTATGACACACCATCAAGGTGGATGAGTAGTCAAACATATCTGTCTACCATTATCCCTCCTATATATGTTGCTACGCTAGCTGTCGCTATAGCGTTACATGTGAGACAAAGCTTTATGATGAAGGCAAGCCCTAATATTGTGGCACTGCCATTACAACATCAGTTGTCCAGTGGAAAGTGCAGAATGCCTGGCTCAGCCTGAGAAGTACATGCTTAGTGACCACAGGGGCATGCCCCTGTGTCTAAGTGTTTGGGAAGCAAGTAGCTTTATTGGTGGCAGGTGTTGCATGGGGGTCCATTGGCACAAACACCTCTGAATTTCTTTGACAACTATTGCGTTTACATGATCTAGACTTTTCTCTCCATCATTGCATGGCTATCTTATCTGCCAAAAACAGTTCGAACCTGTGGGCAGCCCTCAAAATAATGTGGCTTCCAGTCTTACAATGTCAAGGGAAAGAGAAAACTATAAACTGAAACATTTTGCATTTTAAAAATGCCATGTCGTTTTAAAACAGAAACCTTACAAATTTGTCATACCGTACCCTCTATATGGTTAATGATTTATACCCTGTTATACATTGTCCTAAATTTATTATCATGACCCTATTTTCTGAAATATATAAATTCTCTTCGCAGGACCATATTTTTCCCCAATCACATCAATAATTATATATGAAATGCTAACCTAAATAAATACAATATTTGCTTTCTGAAAGGAAGCTGTTTTATGTTGTCATTTTCTGCTATGACATCTCCAAGCACAGAAGAGATGATCATTGTGTGCATTGGGTTTCTGCAACAACAGTGGACTCAGGAGATATTCTCTTTGAATTTCAAGAGTCTGTAAAGTGATATTTTGGGAGTCATTGTGCAAGCCAAGGTGCGCAAAGGTACGGTGTAAAAGCAAGGTGTTAGCCATTTACACAGTCCTTTCCTTTTCCGACTTATAAGAACATATGCATTCTAATATTCAATGGAGGGGAGATGTAACTGAGCATAATGCATAGTTGGCACTTTCTAGGTGCCTTGTGCATAAATGACCCTATAGATGCTGTGGCATAGCAGTTCCGACTTGTTACACATGCATTGGAGGGAATGTAGGAAGTGTAGTGCAGGCAATTCCAAAATGTATTCAGGAGCAAAATTATTAAGACACTGCAAGATACCTAATGTCACATGTAAAAGGTTAAAAGCTGCTAAAAATGCATTAGGTCTAGAAGTGTCTATATGAAATAGAATACTGTGCAAAGGTATGACGTGAATGAGCAAAAACTCACTGGCGGGGTGTCACACACCCATATGATTTAATTACAAAATCAAAATGAGGCCCTTGAGTTCTGGGTTGTAAATCGAATTATTGTATTTGTCATTGTAGTCGTCATTTAAATAGCGCCTTTTAACATTATTATAGCGTGAGAAACCTAGGGGTATTCTCCCATGTAGACTGTGAGAATATTCTGTTCATTTGGCCAGGGGATGGCCATTACTTTTGGATCCCAACACTGGGGGTGGACAAACGAGAAAGGATCACCTGGGTAGGAGAGACCGGGGTTGCTCTCCAGAGAATACCCTAGGAGAGATGCAGTAGTCTAATTCGGCAATAGGGGAAGAGATCCCAGAAGCCTTCATGAGTTATGCAGGTCCCATTTCCCCTAATCCCAAACAAACTAATTATCGCAGAACAACCCCAGGCAAAGGTGAAAGCAAGGTAAAACAGAGACATCATCTCAATTGCAACGCTTCTTTGTTTTTCCCCAGTTCAGATCATGGGAAGGGTTATACAGGCCCAGGGTTGCATGGTTGGAGGGGTAGGAAAGAGTGTAAGTTAGTATAAAGAGAATCACTTTTTGTCTACCAATCTAGGGCTAGGGGGTCTGCCCCTATCCTTTACCAATGACCTTGTAATAATACAGCCTTCATGGGGTACATCCAATCTCACCCCATCCCTCCCTACCCATTTCCAACAAATACTGAGACGAGGAAGTGGCAACTAAGAACAGGAAAGATTACTCATAGGAATAACCTGGGGAAAGTAAGGGCAACCTACCCTAGAAAGAACTCGAGTTGTTCCACTAATAGAGTCAGGCCGGGTCAGGCATTTAATAGTGACCATTTACACATGACTCTACTTGACTGGTTATTTCACTTTAAAATGTGTGGTTTTACAAAGGTGGGCGAGCGAGATGGAGAGGCATTTTTAACCAGAGAAGCCACAAAGCTGGGAGCTGCAGGAAGGAGGAGAGTGGCATACTGGGAGGCTGGCCCGGTGTGTAAGGAGGGATGCAATGTGGCTGGGGAGCCTTGTCTCCTGAGTGCTGGAGCGAGGCAGCTGGGCTCTGCTGGCAGACTCTGTGCAATTGTTCCTTCCCTTTGGCCCTGTGCTGGACCCAAGGCTGTCTGCGGGGCTGGTGGTGAGACCCTGACCTAGACCCAAGTATCCTGGAGAGACCGTTCGCCAGCTCTACGCTACTCAGTGAGTTTCTCATGATAAAGAAACTCAGGAGTGTGCAGGAGGCTGAAGCAGGAAAGGGAGGAAAAAGCAAGGTTGGTAAAATGGCATGAAGCAGAAAGCAAGAAGGACAGTTTTAAGAAACAGAACGTAAAAACAGAGAACATGAGAGAAAATGAGTGAAAGAAAGTTACAGAAAAGAAACAAAATGAAAAGATGGAAAGACAAATAGATTTGAAAGAAAGGGCAAGTGGCCTGAATGCAAAGCTAAAGCGGACAGAAGCAAAGCAAGAGGAAATTGTGCCGGCTCACGATAAAGTCAAGAGTGGCCAAGCAGCCCAAAAGGAATGTAAGGAAAAGGTGTGAGTGGGCATGCAGGAGGAGAAAAGTGACAGTTTAAAGGTACAAGGATTCCCAGCAAAGAAATGAAAATGCAAGTGTGCATGACCAAAGACAGAAGTGAGTGAAACAGAAAGGTGCAAAAGCACAATAAAACAGGAAGGTTTGCGCCTAGAAACACTTGCATACAGGCGGGTTATAAATGACTTATCAAATCATATCATAAGAGGCACAGAAGAAGTAGAGAGTGGAAAAGAACAGTGCAAGTGAGCACAACAAAGTGAAAGGAATAAAAGACAATGCAAGTGTGCATGATAAACACCTGAAGATCAAAGGTACCAAGGAAAGTGTGAGCAAGAAATCAAGAGTGGGGCAAAGAATCAGAGTGGCCACGCAAAAAGCCTGTCATTTTCTAAAGCCTCGGATTCTACCCCATGAAACGATTGTATATATGAAAAGCTGTAAACAAGGAAAAGACATATCCTGACCAGCTGAATTTGTGTTTGGGACTGGAGGGGCCTGGGTTTGGGGAAGGGAAACCTGAGAGACCTGCATAAGAAAGCAAAGTGCATCCTGAAATATATATATTTTGTTTTGTGTTGAAAACTGGAAGAGGCCTAAGCTTGGAGAAGCGAAACCTGAGCGGCCTACTTAAGAAATCAAAGTGCATCCTCATAAAACTGACTTTGTGTTTGAAAGCAGAAAGGGGACTGAGCTTGGGAAATAGAGCCCTAAGCTCCAACCAAGATGGAGACTTATTGGTTTGCTTTATAGTGTTGAAAGGACTGAATCGTTAAGAAGGGAACCCCCGAGAATCTTCAAAAGGTACTGTGGTACATTTTATTTGTGGTGTTTGAAACATGAATAAGTTGAATCTTGGGGAAGGGAATCCCATGGAACTCAAAGACATTTAAAGTATTTAAATTCCCTGCAAGGACCCTGTGGCGAAGGTCTTGCAGGCAACCCTGTTTGATTGAACTCCTTTTTGGTGAGCTTAAAACCACACCTGGCAAGAAAGCCACCGGTAACCAACCCTGGTTTCCTATTTTTCTGTTGAACCACTACTTTTCATTTTTGAAAAAAAAATCCCCTAACACATTTGTTGTATAGAGTGAGGGCAAGCGTAGGTTTAGTCTCAGACAGACTTTTTATTCGGACTTTCAGACATCAACAGCCCTTAAAAACAGCATTTCAGGGAAACATCCCTTTTATGTTAGAGCCAGTTAGGTATTACACCAACCCGAAACTTTAAATAAAGGTTTTGAATTTGTACTTTCTGAGTCTGTGTCTCTCTTGTCACCATGCCTGTCTCACAAAAGTCTCATACCGTCTGTGTTTTTTTCCCACACAGACAATCTGATGACACAGCAACACCAAAGACATGCTCCCTCTGAGCTCCAGGTACATATACACACACCACTTTGGTGAACGGCGGCCGCAGACACGGCTATCCGTCCGCACACACTAGATTGCAGCTATGACCTTAGACAATTTGGTCTAGCAGGACAATTAACATGTTT